>NC_061103.1:39430457-39455457 GCF_015104395.2 Macrobrachium nipponense
ATATATATAGATGTATGTGTGTGTGTGATTAAATATATATATATATATCATATATATATATTATATATTCTAAATATATATATATATATATATATATATATATATATAAATGATTGGGTTTCATCATCCTATTTATTACATTTTGTTGTTTACTGAAATGCGTTTGCCGATCTTCGTTTGTTATATTTCGTTTACTTTACATCATGCTTATAAGATATGACAAACAAAAACGCATGAAAAACGTCCGTAACAGAATTATAATAGATGTAAATCATATAACATTTAAATCCTATTATACTTAACTCCTATGACGAAGTTACAACTAGAACGTTCATAGCTGCAGGTAATATTATTTACATAGAAGTTTTCAAGCAATTATTCACTTAGAATCGTGCTGATCAATATGAAGCCTCATAGAATACTTAAATTTGCAAGATATTCAGTTCCCAAACAATTATTTTCCCCTAAAATACTTAAATTTCCGAGATAATGAACTTCCCAACCTTAGTTTTTCGTTCATAAACAATTATCTCCCATCATTTTCCCTTTTGAAGGGTCTAAGGCGGTAAGGTCTTACTGACCAACCATATCTAATATATGCAACATCTATTGAGTTTTTCTCGCTGACATTACTCCTGGCCTTGCTCATAGGTTATTTATTCATTTCCTAACTTAAAATGTCAGTTATTTTTTCAACGAAGATAAATCGCATGGAAACTATATAAAGAAAATATATCGATATAAAAAAATAGCATAAAATTATTATAAATTGTTAGTTTAAAATGTGACTGATTCCGTCACAGAACGATTTATATTATGAAAAAGATATTAATAAAATATACTAATATACAACAACCAAAGGAAGAACAACCAGTCGTGTGGAAAATACATAAATAAAAAACATAAATACAAAAATATACAAAATGATTACAGCTAACAGGTGGTGAAACTTTTAGGAAAAAAGTGGAGGGGGGACAATAATAAAAAAAATTAAATTTTAATATTCACCCGTTCGCTGTTTATTCCGTCAACCTGTTTTCCCAATTTTTTTCAACGACCTTAACCTGCGTTCCAAGGTGAGGCAGCAATTATGGCTGGGTCGTCTGAACTTTTTGTTTATAGTGTCTCTTAATAAGACTGACTTACAAGGTATTATTATAGAATAATAATGTTCAGTTTATTCTGCAAAGAAAAATAGGACAGCTAATAAGAGAATACGTGTAATGGATATATATATATAGTATATATATAGATATATATAATATATATATATATATATCTGATAGATATATATTTGTGTGTACGTGGAGAGAGAGAGAGAGAGAGAACTACCACTTCCAGTCGACCCAGCATGCAGTATGAATGTACGTATATATGTGTGTGCGCATATGTGTGCATATACATATATACATTTATATTATACACACACACATATATACACAAGACCAATATTACCATTCTTAAAAAAAACAGAAGTTGTTACAGAAGCCGGAATGTTCATGTCTGCTAAATAGCCAAGAGCACTGAGCGCCTAGCGAGGTGTTTTCCCTGGGCAAATACTGCACGGTAGTATTAACGGTTGACGAAATCCCAGTACAGTGCTAATCAGGTTGAAGGTTTTATTATTATTATTATTATTATTATTATTATTATTATTATTATTATTATTATTATTATTACTGGGCACAGTTTTCCGTGTCGAAAATGAAGACAATGATTGCAGGTCCACAATAATATAGCACGTGAGTAAATGGTCTTTAATGGATATTAAAAGCTTTCGAACCTTGTAATAGGTTCATCTTCACTTGACTGAAGATGAACCTAGTACAAGATTCGAAAGCTTTCAATATCCATTCAAGACCATATACTTACATGCTATATTATCTTGGACCTGCAACCATTATTATTATTATCATCATTATTCAGAATATGAACCATATTCATACGGAACAAGTACACCACAGGGGCTACTGACATGAAATTCAAGCTTCCAAAGAATACGGTATTCATTTAAAAGAAGAAACAGCAAGTAATCGAAATACAATACGTGATCAGTTAATAAAAATGGAAAAAGATTAATTAAGAAATTAATAAAGAGGAAGTCAGTTATTAAAAGAGAAACAAATGAATTAGCAAATTAATACATAAATAGATATAAATGTAATTAAATGACAAAATACAAGAGGAATTTCTATAGTGTAGTAATGAAATGTTATTTTAGGTAGAAGTGAGGGTTGGTTTTTCATTAAATAGAAAATAACTTTACAAAAAATAAGGACTGTAATTCCTCCCGTGACATATATAAATTTACCACGAATGTATCTTAGTTTGCTATTAGTTTTATCTTAGCTAGAACTAAAATGTGGAATAATCTGCCCGGTGCAGTTGTTGAGTTTTCTGATCTCAAAAAGTACTAAAGCGAGGAGCATATTTTTTTTCTGATCTCTCTTTTGCTGACAACTTCTGAATTTCAGGCATATTTACTGATTTACCTCCTTTTCCTTTAACTTTTTCTCTCTCTCTCTCTCTATGGAGCACTTTTGGGCATATTTTTTTTATGCTCTCTGCTGCTGATGTCTGGAGTTCAGGTGTATTGTTTTTTTTTTATTCCCTCATATCTCTCTCTCTCTCTTTAGCGCCCTGCTGGGTTTATAACAGTCTGCTGACTTTTGTCCATAAGGGTTTCAAGATGAAAATTTAAAGGAAGAGAAGAAAATTATAATATTATAAGGTCTTTTCTGCAACGTGTTTTGCCTAGTACACAGTTGAAGTCTTTGCGCGTGGGCAAGCGAGCACAATAACCTTCAGACGCATTGAAGGGTCTCGCCAAAACGCTGAGTCTCCGTTAGGAAAATCAGATCTAATCTGTCTACTGAATTTGGATGCAGTAGACTTTTGTAATTACCAAGAATCAGTAAAGAGAAGAGTAACGTTCAAACTAACACTTTCCTCTAGTTAAGAATAACAGGCTGAATAGTTTGTTTTCTTCAAATATGCTTATATTCATAAGTATTAGACCATAATGAACTTAAAATGCTGAATTCACTTTACCTAAGGGAATTATAATTGATATGTGCATAGTAACCCAGTTCGAATTTGACTTAAAGTTCTTATCCATCGTCTCTTATTGAAGTCTACGATTCTTTAAGTCTGATCATTTGAAGTCTAAGTCAGTCAGTAAGTATTATTATTATTATTATTATTATTTTTTTTGCTCTATCACAGTCCTCCAATTCGACTGGGTGGTATTTATAGTGTGGGGTTCCGGGTTGCATCCTGCCTCCTTAGGAGTCCATCACTTTTCTTACTATGTGTGCCGTTTCTAGGATCACACTCTTCTGCATGAGTCCTGGAGCTACTTCTGCCTCTAGTTTTTCTAGATTCCTTTTCAGGGATCTTGGGATCGTGCCTAGTGCTCCTATGATTATGGGTACGATTTCCACTGGCATATCCCATATCCTTCTTATTTCTATTTTCAGATCTTGATACTTATCCATTTTTTCCCTCTCTTTCTCTTCAACTCTGGTGTCCCATGGTATTGCGACATCAATGAGTGATACTTTCTTCTTGACTTTGTCAATCAACGTCACGTCTGGTCTGTTTGCACGTATCACCCTATCCGTTCTGATACCATAGTCCCAGAGGATCTTTGCCTGATCGTTTTCTATCACTCCCTCAGGTTGGTGCTCTCGTACCACTTATTACTGCAAGGTAGCTGATGTTTCTTGCACAGGCTCCAGTGGAGGGCTTTTCCGCCACTGGAATCATGCCTCTTTTTGTACTGGTTCTGTGCAAGTGCCGGGCATTCGCTTGCATATTGTGGTTTATGGTTTCATTTTTCGTATTGCACTTCCTACATATGGGAGAGATGTTATTTCCGTCTATCGTTACTTTGAACATATCTGGTTCTTAGGGCCTGATCTTGTGCCGCTGTCATCATTCCTTCAGTTTCCTTCTTTAGCTCTCCCTTCTGTAGCCATTGCCAATTGTCATCGCTGGCTAGTTTCTTTAGTCTGTCTCATGTATTGTCCGTTGCATGGTTTGTTGTTGCCAGTCCTCTGTTCTTTCTGTCTTTCTCCAGGCGGTCTCTGTATATTTCTGGGTCTTCGTCTACTTTTATTAGTCCTTCTTCCATGCACTCTTTAGCCACTCGTCTTCACTGGTTTTCAGATATTGCCCCAGTGCTCTGTTTTCGATGTTGACGCAGTCCTCTATAATTAGTAGTCTCTCCCTCCTTCCGTGTGTTATGTATAGTCTGTCCGTAGTATTTGCTGTGGGTGTAGTGCTTTGTGGATTGTCATTTGTTTCCATGGTTTTTTTATCTATGCTGCGGAGTTCTGCCTTCGTCCATTCCACTATTCCTGCGCTGTATCTATTACTGGCACTGCCCATGTGTTTATGGCTTTGATCATATTTCCTCCATTGAGTTTTGAACTTGAGTATCGCCTTGAGTCTCTGCATATATTCTTTCCTGATCGTGTCCTTCATCTCTTGGTGTTTTATATCTCTCCTTTCATTATTATCCCAGGTATTTGTATCCTGTCTCATCTATGTGTTTGATGTTGCTCCCATCTGGTAGCTTTATTCCCTCAGTTCTCGTTACTTTGCCTTTTTGTATGTTGATTTATTATTATTATTATTATAATTATTATTATTATTATTTTTTTTTTTTTTTTTTTTTGCTCTATCACAGTCCTCCAATTCGACTGGGTGGTATTTATAGTGTTGGGTTCCGGGTTGCCATCCTGCCTCCTTAGGAGTCCATCACTTTTCTTACTATGTGTGCCGTTTCTAGGAATCACCACTCTTCTGCATCAATCCTGGAGCTACTTCAGCCTCTAGTTTTTCTAGATTCCTTTTCAGGGATCTTGGGATCGTGCCTAGTGCTCCTATGATTATGGGTACGATTTCCAATGGCATATCCCTAATCCTTCTTATTTCTATTTTCAGATCTTGATACTTATCCATTTTTTCCCTCCTCTTTCTCTTCAACTCTGGTGTCCCATGGTATTGCGACATCAATGAGTGATACTTTCTTCTGACTTTGTCAATCAACGTCACGTCTGGTCTGTTTTGCACGTATCACCCTATCCGTTCTGATACCATAGTCCCCCCAGAGGATCTTGCCATGATCGTTTTCTATCACTCCCTCAGGTGGTGCTCGCTACCACTTATTACTGCAAGGTAGCTGATGTTTCTTGCACAGGCTCCAGTGGAGGGCTTTTGCTACTGAATCATGCCTCTTTTTGTACTGGTTCTGTGCAAGTGCCGGCATTCACTTGCTATGGTGGTTTATGGTTTCATTTTTCGTCCATTGCACTTCCTTAAACATATGGGAGAGATGTTATCCCGTCTCCTTATCGTTTTTTCTTTGAACATACCTGGTTCTTAGGGCCTGATCCTTGTGCCGCTGTTATCATTCCTTCAGTTTCCTTCTTTAGCTCTCCCCTCTTGTAACCATTGCCAATTGTCATCGCTGGCTAGGTCTTTAGTCTGTCTCATGTATTGTCCGTGCATTGGGTTTGTTGTGACCAGTCCTCTGTTCTGTCTGTCTTTCTTCTGTCTCTGTATATTTCTGGGTCTTCGTCTACTTTTATCAGTCCTTCTTCCCATGCAACTCTTTAGCCACTCGTCTTCACTGGTTTTGCAGATATATGCCCCAGTGCTCTGTTCTCGATGTTTACGCAGTCCTCTATACTTAGTAGTCCATCTCCCCCTCCTTCTTTCGTGTTATGTATAGTCTGTCCGTATTTGCTCTTGGGTGTAGTTGCTTTGTGTAATTGTCATTATGTTTCCTGGTTTTCTGATCTATGCTGCGGAGTTCTGCCTTTGTCCATTCCACTATTCCTGCGCTGTATCTGATTACTGGCACTGCCCATGTGTTTATGGCTTTTATCATATTTCCGGCGTTGAGTTTTTTTTGACTTGAGTATCGCCTTGAGTCTCTGCATATATACTTTCTGATCGTGTCCTTCATCTCTTGGTGTTTTATATCCCCTCCTTCCATTTTATTCCCCCCAGGTATTGTATCCTGTCTCATCTATGTGTTTGATGTTGCTCCCATCTGGTAGCTTTATCCCTTCAGTTCTCGTTACTTTGCCTTTTTTGTATGTTGACTAAGGCACATTTTTCTATTCAAACTCCATCCTGATGTCCCACCCAGATACAATCCTTACAGTCTGGATTAGGGTATCTATTTCTTGATGCTCTACCATACAGCTTGATGTCGTCCCATGAACATCAGATGGTTGATTCTGTTGCTCTTTTCTTGAGTTGGTACCCGGCATCCATCTTCTGTAGTACTTTTGTGTCATGGGATCATGGCTACTACGAAGAGTAGGGGGTGGGGACAGTGAGTCGCCCTGGAGATCCCTCTCCTGATATAACCTCTGCTAGTCTTTATTCCAGAGCTTGTAAGTATTGTATTCCAGTTGCGCATTGTATTGTTTGAGGAAGCTGATGGTGTTTTCCTCTGCCCCATATATTTTCAGGCATTCTATTAGCCATGTGGTGGTATCATGTCGAAGGGGCTTTTCTTATAGTCTATCCATGCCATGCTTAGGTGGTTTTCCTTCTCCTACTGTTCTTCATTACCATTTTGTCTATCAGGAGCTGGTCTTTTGTGCCCCTACACTTCCTTCTGCAGCCTTTCTGTTGGTGGGGGATGGTGTTTGTCTCCTCTAGTTAGTTGTATAGCCTTTCACTGATGATACCTGTTAGTAACTTCCACATTATTGGTAGGCAGGTGATAGGCCTGTAGTTACTGGCTATATTTCCTTACTTCTTGTTCTTTTTTGTAACTAAGGATGTTCTTCCTGGTGGTCATTATTATTATTATTATTATTATTATTATTATTATTATTATTATTATTATTATTAGAAGAGAACCCTATTCATATGAACAAGTCCACAGACCATTGATTTGAAATTCAAGTTTCGAGAGAATATGGTGTTCATTAGAAAGAAGTAAGAGAAGCAAAGGAAATAAAGAAAGGTGAGAAACCACTTATTAAAATAGACAAAAATCAATTATTAGGTAAATGAACGAAAATGTAGAAAGCCTAATGAAAACTGCAAAGAACCTAGAATCAATGACAGTGCTAAAGAAATTATATTAGATAGCCAATTGTAATTTGACATTACGTTCTATGTAAATACTATAAATTTTCTTTTATTCAAACTTATTATTTCGCTCTCAGCATCGCACACCTCATTTCGACGTCATACTGAAAAAAAAAATGTCAGAAGGAAAAAGTTGGAACCTACATAAAGGTCTTTACCAATGTGTTTGCCATTGATGTTTTTGTTTGTGTATGTATTATGAGAGAGAGAAGAGAGACGAGAGAGAGAGAGAGAGAGAGAGAGGAGAGAGAGAGAGAGGAGATAAATAAGGAAGGTTATATTGGGATTGGGTTTCGTTGCAAGGATATTCTGCATTCTGTTTTCAACACACATATATATATATGTGTGTATATATATATATATATACATATATATACATATATATATACATATATATATATATGTATTTATATATACTATATATATATATATATGCATCAGGGCACAAAGATAGCTCTGTAATATATCAGTAAGTTCACGAGGTACACAGGACCTTTACTCCCTCCAAAAGCGATAAAGACAGTGATATATGTCAACACCTATTATTCAGCACAGTTCATCTAATGATTCAGGATCCTGCGACCTTTGATCTTTTATTAGTGAATATTTTCAGCAATTTGGCGACAAAGTCTTTCATTTGTCTACGGTGATCCTCTCTTCTGGTGAAGGCCTGTTTGTCCTTTTTGACAACGCCCCCCCCCCCCCCCCCCCCCCCCCCCCCCCCCCCCCCCCCCCCCCCCCCCCCCCCCTCCCCCCCCCCCCCCCCCCCCCCCCCCCCCCCCCCCCCACCTCTCTCTCTCTCTTCGTGTCTCTTTACAGATTCCATTTGCCTTGAGGATGGGCTTACAGAGTTTTTCACACAATAATGATATTAAGATTCACACCACCTTGGTTATTACCCAGTTATTACACACACATAAACACATTCAAATCTGCATGTTTTTATACAACAGCCTAACTTAACGATACCTTTTTTCCTTGACACACAGTCACAAAGTACGCACTAAGGTTAACACGCTAAACCTCTATTAATTGGCCACAAACTAAAATAGTCTGATTGGAAATATGCTGATGAGCAAGAACTGGATTCCAGGCTGCTCCAAAAGATGACTTCTACCGAGCAGTTGCCAGATTATATTACTTTTGTTCTTAAGTGAAGTGTCATTAAGACCGAAAGATCTCGGCAGTTCTCGTGTTTCATTTTCCTCCGTGGCATTACCTTTATTTATACATAAGCATCACGTTTCATATATTTCGTGATCAAGTTATATATAAGTGTTATTCAGAAGATGAACCCTTTCCAAATGGAACAAGCCAACAGAGACCTCTGACTAGAAACTCAAGCTTCCAAAGAAATATGATCTTCATTAAAAAGACGTAATAGAAGGTAACGGGAAATACAGAAAAAAAAATTTCAAATTGATATCTAAGTAGAAACAAAATTCTGCAGATTATTAAAATACTAGGAGAGCTAAACAGTTTAGCAATGCAATTTTATGTTAATATATATATATATATATATATATATATATATATATATATATATATATATATATATGCTCCGAGTTCATTACTGTCAGCCCTCAGCAGTTCTCTTCTGGTGGGTAGAATCTTGAGACCCTAACTAAGATCTCACACTATGAAGGCATTAGCCCAAACCGGTCTGATAACACTGAACGCAAAAAAAAAAAAAAAAAAAAAAAAAAAAAAAAAAAAAAAAAAAAGTAAAACGAATATAACTGATGAATATACAAAATGAAAGAATAATTAACCTCCAGTATAGCGGCGTAAAAGTACATGTGATTCAAGAAGAAAGTTGTTTTCTGGACAGTTAACCGGCATTATTCATTTTATAAAGTATAAACTAACCAGCCAAGGACGCAGATGTTAAGGGAAGAGTCAAGGACTACTGCCCAACAATCCAGAAATCCAGAAGAATATCTCTCTAGCTGGGTAAGGTCAGCATCTTCCATACAAATCAACCCGTTTGGCTAAATATCACTTACATGTCCTTAGTCTCTCTCTCTCTCTAAATATCACTTAAAGTACCGTTGGAAGATGCTGAATAAAGGGTTCTCTCTCTCTCTCTCTAAATATCACACTTAAAAGTATCGTTGGAAGATGCTGAATAAAGGATTTTATTTCTCTCTCACTTTCTCAGACTAAATATCACTTAAAATACCGTTGTTAGATACTGAATAAGGCATTCTCTCTCTCTCTCTCTCTCTCTCTCTCTCTCTCTCTCTCTCTCTCTCTCTCTCTCGCCACCAGCTTAGCTGATTATCTTATGAAACCCTTTGATGAACTTTATGTAAATTATTACCAAAAAAATAAGAGAGGAGAAACATTAGCCTTCGAATCACACCAGACACAATCATTTTATATGCCTAGATTGGACAAGCTCATGCACCGTAAAATGTTTAATTTCTGTTTTGTATGAATAGCTTATTAAAGGATATATTTCTTCGTATTTGTGAATATGGTTAACATTGGGCTTAAGTGGTGTCTGCTGCATAGTAACAATTGGCATGATTATAAAATTCCACTGTATATAAAAATATGCATTTATCCATTACAAATTAAAAGACTATTGGTAATAGTAGGTCCTGCATTATATTCCCTGGTATCGAAACATCTCTTGATATCATATCAACCAATTACAGATCCTTCCATCAACTCTCGGTCGAAATCCTTCACCAAAGTCCTTCAGAAAAAAAAAAAATCTAATATTCCTTCCTCCAGATCTTATAGTGCTTCCTTCGTCGCCTTCTAACGCCAATTAAAGGAGTATTATACGATTATCAATGAGGAACTTCAGAGGGGCGTGTAGGATGGTGTATATATATATATTTAAGCTTTGGGTCCTAATGCTTAACCAGCCAAGACCTTCACACCAGCCTAGCCATAAGCCTAAGCAAGGTGAATTGGTGTAAAAAAAAAAAAAAAAAAGGCAAAAAAAAAAAAAAAAAAAAGCGTCGCAAAAAAAGAGGGGCCTTTCCCTATCCAACCCTTTGCCACTCCTTGCAACCCTTCAACAGATGCGAGGGTTGCTGTAGTTATTTCAAAACCATCCCGAAAGGCGAAGGTTTAAGATTTCCACAAAAAAGGGAGTTGTTGACAATCTTTCACGGAGGAGGTAAGTTATTACCGAAGTCATTTGCAGCTAATAGAGTAATTATGCAACACTGAAAAGCTTATGATTTATAAATCATCATTAGCAGCGTCATAAGTAACTTACGATTAATAAATAAACAGAAACGATTAATAAATAAACAGCACCATCATCGTAAGTCAACGAGCCACTGAAACAAGGCGGAGTCACCTTCGAATGAAGCGCGCGCGCGCGCAAGACAACATAGACGTTTTTCGAAGTTAATATCATTAAAGTTACCAGACAATTCACTGTAAGGTTATAGTTACAGTAAATCATACTAATTTACAGGAGTTTTAAGTTAGGCAACATAGTTAAAAAAAATTTCCTGTAATCAGGTAAACTGTATAATAATATTTCCTAAATACATAAAGCTGTATTCATGGTATCGGTACGTGCAAACAGAGAATATTATTATTATTATTCTTCAAAAATACTCATAGTAGGATGAGTCTTCAAATGGAAAAACAAATCCCCAGTTATGTATATGTAAATTTAAATATATATACATTTACATAACTGTGGATTTGTTGCTACATTATTATTATTATTATTATTGTTATTGTTATTGTTTTGTTGTGTTATTGTTGGTTGTTGTTGTTGTTGTTGTTGTTGTTGTTGTTGTTGTTGTTGTTGTTGTTGTTCAGAAGATAAACTTTATTCGTATGGAACTGTACAAGGGGCACTGAACTTGAAATTCAAGACAAACATTTCCGCTAATTGTGTTTGAGATAAGCAAACCTAATGTTTGATGGCTAGCAATGTAATATGCACTGACAATGAAACACTCATAGCATGAAAAACAATCCTTACAAAGCTACCGATAATCATCATGAAGAGGAGAGGAACAATAATAACACGATGAAGAGATATAATCTCGCGAGAGATGGGACAGGCAGGTACACTGAATCTAGAGACGTGGAGCTTAGAGATGATTAGAGACAGAGTCCTGATACCCGTTTAGTAGGGCGTGGGACCAGATAGGAAGCAGCTGGGGACTACGAGACAGGTCCCTAGAGCAGGAGGTGTTCTGGTGTAAGAAATCTGAGCTGGGTAAAGTTAGACTGTATCTTGTATCAAAGCAACTATGAGAGATGTTGATGATGTTTCCTGTCGTTCCTAAAGCAATGTTGAAAGCAGAACATTTTGATGTAGTTTTAATCATGGTAATGTTATTCCCTAAGATGAACCAGATAAAACTGGTGAGTGGTTGTGCATATATATATATATATATATAAATATATATATATATATATATTATATATATATTTAATATATGTATATATAGTATATATATTGATAAACACAAGAAGTTTACTCAGCTGCATACGAGCCCAGCTAAACCAGAACTGGAAATAAATAATTTCTTAATACTTTTTTAAAATTCGAGTTAAAAAGTAGTCTATCCTTTCAACTTAAAATTGCAAAGATTCCTACTCTTATTCACTGAATAAAAAAATGAATGATTTAGACGTAGGGTTATCATATCACAATAAAATTCCTCAAATAATTGTTTATTACCTGCAATTTTGACGATCTTCCTCTAGGTATCAATCGTGAAAATAAAACTAGGTAAACAATCTCGTGGAACAAACTATATAAAATACAGACTTTGCTTCCAGTATTAAACGTGAAAATAAAATTAAATGAAAAGCGCATAATATATTTAAAATACAATCTTTTTGCGCTCTGTATCAAACGTTAAAATATTACATAAAAAACGCAAAATAATATACAAAAATACAGTCTTTTGCGCCCTGTATCAAACCTGAAAGTTAAATTAAATAACAAAAACATGTAAAAATATGTAAAATACAGTCTTTTGTAATTAGATGTCATCTAGTCACAACTGCTTCCTCATTAATTTCGATTTTTTTTCTTTACTCTTTCTCTTTATGACTCAAAGGTCAAAGTCTTGTCAGCTATCTGGTTCGTGATTTCAGTATTCTTATATTTCCTCAAGCCTTCCTGTATGACAGAGAGAGAGAGAGAGAGAGAGAGAGAGAGAGAGAGAGAGAGAGAGAGAGAGAGAGAGAGATCGTCTCTCTACTTTACTTTAAAAGTACCTAAAGAAAATGAATTGGTTACAGTGGGCACCGCAAAAATTTGATATTCTCCACCGGAGAGAGAGAGAGAGAGAGAGAGAGAGAGAGAGAGAGAGAGAGAGAGAGAGAGAACGCCCTTTGTTAGCTGATACAAAAACTTGGGAAATTAAAAAAAATAATCTGTCGAGAATAAAGGAAGAGAAGCGGACTATAAATCTCTTGGCGACTGCTCCTCCTACGAAAGAGAAGAAGAAGAAGAAGAAAAAGAAGAGACACAGGTCTTTTGTTCTCGGTCGCTGGAGCGCCCAGTCAAAACATTGACTGTAGCCAGCGACTGCATCGGTGGTGGTGGTGGGAGACTGAATTTAACTGTGATTCGCTACTCGGCAATAGCTTCCGCGCCAACGCAATCTTTCATGCTTTTCTGCTTTCGTGTACGTGCACGGAAGAAGAAGAAGAGGAATCAGCGAGAGCAGCGCTGCTACTGTTGACATCAGCGCAGGAATGCGCTGCGCAAAACGGTTGCATGCGCAGCGCAGTTAACGTATTGTTCTTCGGTGAATAGTGCCTTACTTACGCAAATATCTTTTTACTATGATATATTTTTTAATTACGAAGATATCTTTGTAATTAATGTTAGCTAATCGTCAGTTCCTAAACGTCACTATTGTTAATATTTTCTGCTTTTCGAAACGCACGAGGGACAACTAAAAAACAGAGAGAGAGAGAGAGAGAGAGAGAGAGAGAGAGAGAGAGAGAAGAAGAGATTTGAGAGGAAGAGAGAGAAGACGAGAATTTTCAACAGAAGGTAATATATTGTTATTTCCAAAAAAAATTATATTTTTTGCTCCTGTAAATGCCCTGGGAGATATTTTGACAAAAACAAAACCAGAGAGAGAGAGAATGATTTAACAGATGGTAGATATTTGTCAATTCAAATAAAAATATCACGATACGAATATTTTCTGCTTCTCTAAATACTTAAGGGATAACTTTAAAAAAAAAACAGAGAGAGAGAGAGAGAGAGAGAGAGAGAGAGAGAGAGAGAGAGAGAGAGAGAGAGGGAATCATTAAGCAATTACCAACTGCATTACTCCTCATAAAAACAAAAACAAAAATTACGAAGTGTCACTAATGAATTTTGTAAACGCCTAGAACCCCATTCGAGATAGCTTATCAAAACACTGCTATCTTTCTGCGCTACACCGAATCTCAATTAGGCTTGGCGTCGTAAAGCCTAAAGCTCTTTTGTTTTTTTTTCAGCTAAATTGATTGGACGATGTTTTGATTAACAATGAAGCCTATAAAAGGGCGTCAATCCGTGTAGCAATTATAAGTCTGACTCCAGCTCGAACTTGCATCAATTTCCAATGAGCTGTTTTATTAAAATATATCGAATATACTTAGCTTTGTTGCAGTCTTAGATTAAAGATAATTCTTCTTTAAAGCAATGCATAAATACAAAATACATGAACTGGGGCCTCACTAGTTCAAACGGAGGTGCAATGTATTTACTACTCTAAAACAATTCTCATTGTGTCTAAATAATACCTACATTTCTATCTATTTATTTATTAACTTGGTAGTTTATTTTCTCCTTTCTAATAGCTGATCTCTTCTTTCTAGATTCGTTAGCACCTTCTGTCGCTACTTTCAAATGAGCACCATATTCTTTACAAGCTTGAATTTCAAGTCAATGGCCCGTTGGCTTGTTTCATGATTAATGTTCGTCTTCTGAATAATAATAATAATAATAATAATAATAATAATAATAATAATAATAATAATAATAAGAAGAAGAAGAAGAAGAAGAAGAAGAAGAAGAAGAAGAAGAAGAAGAAGAAGAAGAAGAAGAAGAAGAAGAAATTCACAATCTCGTCAGAAGCAGTTTTTGCAATAAAAACCCACAATTATATGGTAAACGATATTCCTATGTAAAATACAAAAAACCAATAATAATAATAATAATAATAATAATATAATAATAATAATAATAAATTAAAAAAAAATAATACAATGCGCAACTGGAATTACAATACTTACAAGCTCTGGAATAAGACTAGCAGAGGTTAATATCAGGAGAGGGATCTTCCAGGGCGACTCACGTTCCCACTACTCTTCGTAGTAGCCATTGATTCCCATGACAAAAGTACTACAGAAGATGGATGCCGGGTACCAACTCAAGAAAAGAGGCAACAGAATCAACCATCTGATGTTCATGGACGACATCAAGCTGTATGGTAAGAGCATCAAGGAAATAGATACCCTAATCCAGACTGTAAGGATTGTATCTGGGGACATCAGGATGGAGTTTGGAATAGAAAAATGCGCCTTAGTCAACATACAAAAAGGCAAAGTAACGAGAACTGAAGGGATAAAGCTACCAGATGGGAGCAACATCAAACACATAGATGAGACAGGATACAAATACCTGGGAATAAATGGAAGGAGGGGATATAAAAACACCAAGAGATGAAGGACACGATCAGGAAAGAATATATGCAGAGACTCAAGGCCGATACTCAAGTCAAAACTCAACGCCGGAAAATATGATTAAAAGCCATAAACACATGGGCAGTGCCAGTAATCAGATACAGCGCAGGAATAGTCGAATGGACGAAGGCAGAACTCCGCAGAAAACCAGGAAACATATGACAATGCACAAAGCACTACACCCAAGAGCAAATACGGACAGACTATACATAACACGAAAGGAAGGAGGGAGAGGACTACTAAGTATAGATGACTGCGTCAAACATCGAGAACAGAGCACTGGGGAGGCAATATCTGAAACCAGTGAGACGAGTGGCTAAAGAGTGCATGGGAAGAAGGACTAATAAAAGTAGATGAAGACCCAGAAATATACAGAGACAGAGAAAGACAGACAGAACAGAGGACTGGCACAACAAACCAATGCACGGACAATACATTAGACAAACTAAAGAACTAGCCAGCGATGACAATTGGCAATGGCTACTGAGGGGAGAGCTAAAGAAGGAAACTGAAGGAATGATAACAGCGGCACAAGATCAGGCCCTAAGAACCAGATATGTTCAAAGAACGATAGACGGAAATAACATCTCTCCCATATGTAGGAAGTGCAATACGAAAAATGAAACCATAAACCACATAGCAAGTGAAGCCCGCACTTGCACAGAACCAGAACAAAAAGAGGCATGATTCAGTAGCAAAAGCCCTCCACTGGAGCCTGTGCAAGAAAAACTTCAGCTACCTTGCAGTAATAAGTGGTACGAACACCAACCTGAAGGAGTGATAGAAAACGATCAGGCAAAGATCCTCTGGGACTATGGTATCAGAACGGACAGGGTGATACGCGCAAACAGACAGACGTGACGTTGATTGACAAAGTCAAGAAGAAAGTATCACTCATGATGTCGCAATACCATGGGACACCAGAGTTGAAGAGAAAGAGAGGGAAAAAATGGATAAGTATCAAGATCTGAAAATAGAAATAAGAAGGATATGGGATATGCCAGTGGAAATCGTACCCATAATCATAGGAGCACTAGGCACGATCCCAAGATCCCTGAAAAGGAATCTGGAAAAACTAGAGGCTGAAGTAGCTCCAGGACTCATGCAGAAGAGTGTGATCCTAGAAACGGCACACATAGTAAAAAAAATGATGGACTCCTAAGGAGGCAGGATGCAACCCGGAACCCCACACTATAAATACCACCCAGTCGAATTGGAGGACTGTGATAGAGCAAAAAAAAAAAAAAAAAAAAAAAAAAAAAAAAAAAAATAATAATAATAATATTATTATTTTTATTAATGATAATAACCTGGACGATTAATGATAATAAGAAATTTGCAATTTCGAACACTTTTTGCAATAAAATTCCACGATTATATGTATAGTAAACTATATTCCTATGCAAAATACAAGAACAAATAATAATAATAATAATAATAATAATAATACTTTATTAAAAGTAATGGCTACTTCAGCAGCGTTACACTTGTAGAGATTCTTCTATTTTGCGAATAGCGGCTTTTTCCGTGCTATTTAAACAGGCTAGTAGAGCGCCTATAGAGGTCATGGTCAAATACAGGGTCAAAATAGGTGTATATATTTGAATTTTACAGATAAACTATGATACCATAGTCATCAAAGTCATTAACGATTCTCTCTCTCTCTCTCTCTCTCTCTCTCTCTCTCTCTCTCTCTCTTAAAGTGAGCTTTCGTCTGGAGCTACCAGAAATCCTCGGGCTGGGAAGCTGAGGGTGGACTGATCTTGGTGCGTTGTTGTTTTTGTTGGAGATTAAGCCAGCCTTGTGCTGGCACGGGCTCTTGCTCCTAGAGCAGCCCGTAACTGGAATATCTGTAAAGATACAAAAAACAGTGCTTTGGCGGTTAGTTGTAGAAAGGAGATAGGGTGACAGGCAGGATTGCAACCCCTTTGAACCTTACGGTACCCATCAGTAGGAGAGAAAGTTTTATAGCAGTGAGACTCAGCCTAGCTGGAGAGTGCTGAGTAGGAAGAAGGAAGCGAGTTTTAGTTTGAAGGAAAGGTGTTAAAAAAAAAAGAAAAAAAAAAAGGAGTTACCTATAAACATTTTAAGCACAATATATACACATGTGTGTAGCATCTGAAAATATTGCAATATATATCAAACCAACATTAAGCAAGTATTATAGTATATATACATGTTCATGCATACTCACACTTATACATATGCTCCCAAAGATGTTTATGACTCCCATTGCAAACAGTGAAGTAGAGGGTTTGTGCATTGTGTAGCTTTCGTTGGTTTTATGTTTGCAAGACAATTGGAGATTCCCATGTGTCTATGGAGAAATGCCGTGTGATTCATCTTTTTACCTGGGAGGTGGGTGAGACATTAGGAGCTTCCCATGTGTCCCTATGTTATTTAGGATGTGTCTGGTGATCTGTGCCGGTGTCAGCTCTATTTCAGTTAGGTTCGACCTGAGAGACTGTGTCTCTGGGCAGTCTAGTAGGTTGTGTTATAGGGGCTGGATTGCCTCTCGGTCACAGTACTGACATAACCTGCCCTCATTTCCTATCATTTGCCAGGTGCACAGGTATCCTAGCCTTAATCTGTGCGTGAATGACTGAGAGTTTTCTAGTGGTTTGTTTTCTGATGTCATGCAGCGTTAGATTTGTGACATCCACATTCCATTTGGACGTCCGTGAATCTTGTAGATAGTGACGTCGTACTTCACTCTCTTCTTGGAGTTTGGCATAGCTTTTTGCCATTTCCTTTAGGTGTGTTATGGATGGTTGCACTTTTATGCTTACTGTACTGCAGCTGAGGGCACTTTTGGCAAGGATGTCAGCTTCATCATTTCCCTGGATTCCCACATGGCTGGGTATCCAGTTTAGTGTGACTCTCCTGCCAGCAGCTTGATGTGAATTGGACACTGATTTTATGGCTGTTATCAGTCACATTTTCTTTTGGATTTGTCGCTTTGATAGCGAGTATTGCTCCTTTGGAGTCAATATGCACTGTTGTGTGTCCTTCTTTTAAATTGGAATTTTCTAAGGCTTTTAAGATTGCCATTAGTTCCGCTTGTAGTATGGAGGCATTGTTGGATAGCCTCCAGCTTCCTTTGAAGTCTTGGGCAGCCACTGCTGCTGCAGTTGCTGGAGCTTCTGGATCAACTGAGCCATCAGTGTAATATATGTTTTCAGCTGCTGTGTTCCTGATTGCTTATTCTGCTGCAGTTTTCATTGGTGCTGCTGTGCACTGTGCTTTGTTTGCCGGTAGTATTGTGAAGTTATACCGGATTTTGTCTTCGACCCAGGGAGGTGGTGTTTGGTATCCCTCAGGTGGGACATCCTTTGTTATGTTTCACTGCATACCCAGTTCTCTCAGTGTCTGGAGAACGCTGCCCGCATAGGTTTTGGGCGGGTCTAGTACTTCATGCAGGTTTATACACGCTTGCATTTTGTTTTTGTGTGGCCCATTTCTGTCGTTTCTGATGGTTTTTGCACAGGATGGCAATATTTCTTTGGCCTATCCTGGGCTTGCTTGAGGGACTGCAGTTGTGTCTCTGCCCTCAAGAGACAAATTCTTGTCCACATTGGGGCTCCAAGTATAAGTCTCATTGCATTATTTTGGATGACTTCCAGCCTCTGCTGTTGATCCTTTCTGAGGTTTGTCAGGACTGGTGCTGCATATTCTACCTTGTGCTCTGATGGTTTGTATGTAGAACCTCCTGAGCAGATGGTATGTTGCACCTTCTTGTAGTGATGTGATTCTCTTTAGGGCATTAAGCCCTATTTTTGTTTTGGCTTGGAGGAGCTGCATTTCTTTCTCAGGAGATAGTGAATCTGCAATGCAGACTCCCAGATATGTGTAGCTATCCACCCAGTCTATGACGTCTCCTTTCAGTAGAAGGTTGGGTGGATTTCGATCATGTTTTATTGCCATGGCTTTTGTTTTATTTCTGTTGATTTTGAGTCCCAGTTGTGTGCACTTGTCCTCAAGTTTTTGCAAGGCTTCTTGCATCTTTTGGAGTTGTCTTTGAGGGCTGGAGCTGACGATGCAAACATCGTCAGCATATATGAAGACCTCTACTCCTTGTGGTAGCTCGAGACAGGCTACATTTTTCATAAGGACATTGAATAAGAAGGGGCTTAGAATGCCCCCCTGTGGAATGCCATTTTCAAGAATGTAGTATTCTGACATTCTGCCTTGGAACACTACTCTTGCTTCTCTGTCTTGCATGTATCCTTTTGTCCATGTAAGCAGGTTGCCTTTGATCCTCTTTCGGACTAGGGAGGAGAGGCTGGTTGCTGCATTGGCCAATTCATATGCTTTTTCTAGATCTAAGAAGACCATCATGGGTGCCTACTCCTTCCCTATAGGCATAGAGCCTATGGTGTAGGGGCCCTGCTTTACATAGTAGTCTGTTTAGAACCATTCTTTCTGCAACCTTTTCAGTGCAGCTAATGAGGGATATCGGCCTATATGCGCCTTCCTCTTTTGGCTTAGGTATTGGTTGCGTGTCTTGCTGTTGCCATTTCTTTGGCCTGGTGTGCTCTGCATATGTCCTGTTTACCAGGAGTAGATATACCTGTTTGGCAGGGTCTCCCATGTGTCTCAGCATGCTGTAAGTGATTGCATCTGCTCCAGTGGCTGTGTCTCTTTCCCTTGCTGGTGCACTGTTTAGTTCTTCCTCTGTTCCATAGTGAAGGGTTGTGTCTGTGTCATCAGGTGTGTTGCAGGCAGTATTGATTTCCCTCCACCTTGCTGGGGAAATTTCATTTTTTTTTGTTTTTTTCCCCGTGTTTGTTTGGGGAAGGTTTGTGGGATTTCGTCCTTCTGCGAAGTTTCTGCTATATTGGTCAGCTTCTTCTTTTGGGTTGGGATGGATGCTTTGCCCTGTTCTTCCTTTCCCTGCAATTTTTGCAAGGAATCTCCAGATCTGGGTTACTGGAGTTTGTCTGCTGATGTTTGCACACCAATCATACCATGCCTGTTGTTTGATTTCTTTTGTCTCTTCAGTTGTGTGGGCTATTACCTCTTTGAGAAGTCTGTGCATCTCGTCAGATGGTTCCCGTCTGAAGAGTTTCCGGACTCTGTTGACTCTGGCATTGAGTTCTTTGAGTCTTTCACTGTAGTACCATGCATCTTTGTGATCAACTTTGGATTGTTTGATCTTTGGCATGGACATGTTTGCTGCCTCTCTGAGTTTACTGATGAACTCTTCATAGAGGAGTTCTATGTCGTTTGCAGGGTTTTCAAGGTAGTCCCTCGCCCATCTCGTCATTGTGGCTTCGAATGTAGCCCAGTTTGCAAACTTGGGGTTCCATCTCTCTGGTGGCGGTGGTATGGGGGGCAGCTTTTTGAGCTGTAGGCCAATGTCAATGGCTATGTGGTCGCTTGTGAGGGTCTTGTGCAGCTTCCATGTTGCTTGCTCCTTTAGGGCAGAGTTTGTGAAGGTAAGATCTAGTCTTCCTCCTTTTAGGTGAGTTGGCTCTCCACGGTTTAGTAGGCACACCTCTGGGAATTCACATGATAACTGGTGTAGATGTCTCCCAGTTGTATTTGTTTGGGTGATGTGCTTTGAAGTCTCCCCCGATTAGTGTGTTTTCCTGTGTTGCTGCACTGAAGACTGCTTCCCCTTCAAATGTGTTGTCCTGAGCCCTGTATATGTTGTGTACCGTCAGTGTTGTGTTTGCAAGTGTGAGTTTTACACTGAGTGATTCTACATCATCTCCGCAAGGGATGTTGTCTACCTTCTATGACAGGATTGTGTTTTTAACCAGGGTGATTAGCCCTCTTTTAGTGTCTGTGTATGGTGTTTTGTATATTTTGTACCCTTTAAATGAGAATTTGGCGTTTTCCCTTACTAGTGTTTCTTGTAACATTATGATGTCATAGTTATTTGTTTGTGTGTGCTTGCAGGAATGCGTATTTATTGTTTACACTTAGTATGTTCCACTGGAGGATTTTTTATCGTGTCTGTGTCTCTGCAATCATTTGTTCAGATTGTGTTGTTGTAGTTGTTTCCTAACTCGTCATTTGCACTTGATGTGCCTTGACTTCCAACCCTGAGGTTGGCCCTGGCACTGGAGATGTACCTGGTACTGTTACTTGGGATGAAACTGACACCGAGTGTATTAGTAGTGCTATTTGCACTGTTGTTATTTATTTGTGATGCAAAAAGTCCTCTGGACGTTCTTATGCACTTATCTACCACTTCTTTAGCTATTTTCTCTGAGAAGTTTGATCCTGTTAGTTCTGCAAACTTGAATAGCATTTGCACTAGTAGATTTGTGAGGTCTTGAGTCTGTGTGATCTATTTATCTTGTTTTAGTTCTGGGCGAACTTCAAACCTGTTGATTTGTGGGGTAGGAGGAGTAGGGGAGACTGGGTTATATGGCTTTGGGAAACCAGGAACAGTGGAGCTTGTTTTGGGATTTGGAGTGAGGAGGATAGGTCGGGTTTCGGGAACAGGAGAGGTTAAGTTGTATGTGTTTGTCGGCTTGGCCGATTCTGGGAAACTTATTTTTATTCTTGTGTTTGTTATTTGTTTCATTGGCGTGTGTTGGTCTGGGTGTGGTTTGGGGTGTGTTTTGTCTTCTTTTTTCTGATGTTGAGGCTGATTTTGTGTTCTGTTGGGTCTAAGCCCTCCAGCTGCAGCAGCATAGGACTATGTCTTATGCTGGGGGTGTGTCTGTGTGTTTTTGGGGGCTTGTTGAGGCCCCCCAACTGCAGCAGCATAGGACCTTGATCCCTGCTGGGTAGGGGGAGCTGATGTTGTCTGTTGGGGTCTGGTGTTGTGTGTGTGTGTGTGTCCGGGGAGGCTCCGAGGTGCGATTCCTTTTAGCATTTTCTGTTCCATGTATGGTGGTTTCCCTTGCATGCGGGGCATCTGGCATTCGTTTTTTGTCCAGCTTTGAACCTATCCGTGCAGAGTTTTGTGGGATGTCTCCCACTACATACACTACAAATGGCTTTGGCGGTGCAGGCACTGCTATGGTGTCCGTACCTCTGACAGTTAAAACATCTCAGAGGTTCTGGTGTGAAGTCCATGGTGGGGAAGGAGCCCCACATGCTAAGATTCAGTGACTTTGGCTGAGTTCCTTTCCACTCAACTAGGACTTTGCGGGTTGGCTGGGGTTTGGGTCCTTTTGTGTGGCATCTCTCTGCTTTGACCACTCTAGGATTTTCCAGAATAACCCTGGTGTCAAATTGCAGAGGGTAGTGGCATAATATAAATCTGCAGGGTTTGTCCTCAGGATTGAGGTATTTGAAGCTAGCAGGGTTGTTTTTCATGTATTCATTGGTATTCACATCTGAGGGTATTACAAACAGTTCTCCCCTGGTAGTGGGTCTTACCTTGAACAACTTACCTTTCCTTTCAAGGTCCTTGACAAACTCATAGGCACTGGCTCCTGTTGGAGGAGTTATTAGGTATTTTCCATGTGAGGGTGAAGGTGCTGCTGGTGGTCCTTGCTGCTTTCGTTTGCTCCAGGTGACGACCTGGAATCCATTATTCGTGTCCATGGCAGGGGGGTTTACCGTGTCCACTTGAGTGGCTGTGGTGGTTTCTTCTTCGGAGGAGGTGGAAGAGTCTAACTTTGGTCTAACTGCTTCAGGTGCATCTGAAAAGGAGGAGTAAGAAGACGTTGTTCGTTTCCGGTTCTCAGGTGCCTCTGCAGTGGTGGGTGTGGGCTGGGTTACAGGGTCCATGGCTGCATTCGTCTATCTGTGAGGAGAGAGAGAGAGAGAGAGAGAGTGTTGTTATATTTTTTACTTTTGCCTGAAGGGCCTAAACCTGGTTTATGAGAGACACCAGCCTATCGTCCCTGTGCTACTTGCAATAAGGATTGCGAGAGTAGAAAGTTTTTGCCCCTTTGACCCTGCTTCAATCAGAGTTTTCAGACCCCAACGGCTACCGAATTTAATGCAGGAGAGACTGTTAGAAAATGAAAATTATTTTAGAGAAACAGAGATGTCATGTGAAAATTTTCTTATATTATTTGAGAGAGCTCTCTCAGAATTATAATTCTCGGTGTCGTCGTCAATCGCCGAAAGTTCCGCCGAAAATCGCTGGAAAACTCGCCGCTATCGTCGACTGGGATGGCGCTATCGCTCGCTGCCGCTTGCGTTTGCCAGAGAAGGTCTCGGGAGAGATGTTACTGCTACGGAGGCCGAGCAGCAATTGACCCGATCTTGGTGCAGTGTCCGTCCTCCTTATATCTGTGGTTGACAGCAGGGGGTCTGCCCCATGCTTGTCTCCTATTGGCTGGTGGCAGTGAGTCTTCGTTTTCATTGGTTGCCTGAGCCAGGTCTCAAGCCACTTTCTTCGAGCCGATGGTTGCTTTGCAGCATATCCTGCAGCCGCCTGGACCTCCTGAGTGGCGCTGTAACGTTGATGGGCGTTGCGCTACGCTGTTGGACTTCACAGCTAATTTGATTTCCATCAGCTGCAGGAGTACCTCGTTCGGGGGCGTTGTCTTCCGTGGCGTTGTCATGATCGGTGGTGTCATTGTTGGTGGCAGGTCTTCTCATACTCATAGGGAGGAGAAATTCTTCCTGCGTCACATTCAGTGTAGGTTTTATTTGCTGGATGAGGAGCGCCTCCAGTAGGTGCAACCAACGGGCATCAGGGGTCTTCCCAATGATTTTCGTGTTCCGTATGATGACATCCCGGGAGATGGCCTCCTGATGTTTGGTGCGGGCGTGATTCTTGATAGCCCCCTCTTGGGTGTGGCACGAGAGTCTCTTCGACAGTCGCATGGTAGTCATACCTACGTAGGCGCCGCTGCATTCGCGGACTGGGCATGTAGTATACTGGTACACTGCATGCGTCTGCTTCAGGGGTTCTCGTACCTGTGGAGAGGGGTTATTTTTCATAATAAGGTCGCGTGTCCTCCGATTCTGGTAATATATGATGAAGCCGATATTCTTGGTGTCGTCAGTCGAGGATACATTTTCAGAAATAATTTTCTTAATCGAGTCCTCTTCTTCACGGTAATGCGAACTCATGAAATCCTTGTACTACAGCTTGATATTATCTTGGGGGTGGGGCTGCGGGCTCTCACTACCGTACCATTTCTCCAGGGCTGTGCAGACTTCCTTGCTGATTAATTTATTTGAGTACCCGTTATTCACAAGTACTTGGGAGGCGCGGTCGAGTTCCTGGTGAGTGTCCTGCCAGGTCGAGCAGTGGGAGAGGGCCCTCCTGACGAAGGCCCTAACAGTGGTACTTTTGAATCTGGCGGGGCACTCACTGTCTCCGTTGAGGCAAAGTCCTAAATTGGTCTTCTTTGTGTAGACTGAAGTACGGAGACCGCCTTCTGTCTTGCTTACAAGGACGTCGAGGAAGGGGAGCCGATCGTCAGAGCTGTGTTCGATTGTGTAATTCAGCACACTACACTGCTGAAATGCTTGATGGAGGGCTTCTACCTCATCCTCAGCGTCGATTTGCACAAAGATGTCGTCAATATAACGTCCATATCTGCGGGGTTGCTGCATCCTGGCAAAGACCCGTTCCTCCATGGTGCCCATATAAAAGTTAGCGAAGAGGACCCCCAGTGGGGAGCCCATCGCCATGCCGTCTTTTTGGCGGAACATCTGACCACGGTGGGATGAGAAAGGGGCCTTCTTCGTGCAGATCTCCAGCAGCGCACGGAGCGAGGCTTCCGGTATGTTGAGGGGCGCTGTCGACTGATTCCTGTAAACACGATCAAGGATTATATCTATGGTTTCGTCGACAGGCACGTTCGTAAAAAGGGACTCCATGTCCAGCAAGGCGATAATCCCGGTACCAGGGGCGTCCTTGATGGCTTCTAAGAACTCTGCCGAAGACTGCAGGCTGTATTGACTTGGGACGTAAGGGGTCAAAATTTGGTTGAGGCATTTAGCCAAGGCGTATGTAGGGGCGGGCATCTGGCTGATGATCGGCTGGAGGGGGCTTACTTGTTTGTGTGTTTTTACATTACTATGTAAATAACCCAGGCTGTAGTCTCCTTGTATGGGCGGGAGGTGCACAACGTTTGTCGCAGCATTCACTGCGCTGATGAGTCAGGCGCTTGAAATTGCTCTCTTCAGACAAAATAGCATCCAGCTTCTCGTGATATTCGGTAGTATCAATCAAGACGAAGGCTGCTGTCTTGTCCGCGCGTCGTACCGTGATGTTCACTTTCTCTTTCAGTTCCTTCGCTGCTTTCTTCTAGCCTGC
>NC_061103.1:39465457-39480457 GCF_015104395.2 Macrobrachium nipponense
AAGACGAGAAATCGTATTCTTCCCGGGAATGTTTTCAGACAAGAAGAAGAAGAAGATGATAAGAAGAAGAAGAGGAGGAGGAGGAGGAGGAGGAGGAGGAGGAGGAGGACAAGTCTGCCGTGAGACGACAGGTCAGGGTTATCCCTCAAGGATTGTCACCAGACACTGTCCTCTCTCTCTCTCTCTCTCTCTCCTGGGACAAGTGAAAGTGCTTAAGCCTAACGCTAATACATATATATATACACACACACATACTATATATGTGTGTATTTTATCGGATGAAACCTTTTTATTGATCTATAGATACTTCTAAATATCACTATTATTATTATTATTATTATTATTTTATTATTATTATTATTATTATTATTATTATATTATTATTATCGATAGGTCAAGGCTAAGGGATATAAAAGCCCCTCTGTTAACGCATCAATAACGCATCAATAATTAACATTAAATAATAATTAATTAATAATAATAAATAATTAAAATAATAATAATAATAATAATAATACATAATACCAAACAAGTATATTGAAGGAGTTTTTTCCTGAATTAAAAGTACATAAGAGAGAGAGAGAGAGAGAGAGAGAGAGAGAGAGAGAGAGAGAGAGAGAGAGAGAAGTTGATGGTGATGATAATGAAAAGACCCTGGTGTAGGCACCCATAGAACCTCTTGTCTGTAACCAAATCTCTCTCTCTCTCTCTCTCTCTCTCTCTCTCTCTCTCTCTCTCTCTCTCTCTCTCTCTGCAAGTGTCACTGTGAATTATTCTTAACATATTTACTTAGAATTTAAATTCACTCACTCGCTGCCTGTTAAGGCAACATTATAGACTAAACAAAATGAAAACATTGAAGAAACAACACTGGAGAAACAACTCACAGGAAACAAGATTGAAGAAACAACACTGGAGAAGCATCACAGAAGACACAACTACGATGAGACAACACTGGAGAAACAACAATATGGAGTCAAAAGTGGAGAAACGTCAGTGGGGAAACAACCCTGAGGAGACAACACTGGAGAAACAACATTGCAGAAACAACACTGAAGACAAAACACTGGAGAAACAACATTGCTGAAACAACACTGAAGACAAAACACTGGAGAAACAACATTGCAGAAACAACACTGAAGAAAAACACAGGAGAAACAACATTGCAGAAACAACACTGAAGACAAAAACACTGGGAGGAAACAACATTGAGAAAACAAGGGGCTGAGAAGACAAACACTGGAAACAACATTGCAGAAACCACGGAAGAAAACACACAGGAGAATAACATTGCAGAACAACACTGAAGACCAAACACATGGAGAACAACTTGTAGAAACAATGGCTGGAAGACAAAACATTGAGAAAAGGCTGAGAAGACAAAACACTGGAGAAACAACATTGGAGAAACAAGGCTGAGAAGACAAAACACTGGAGAAACAACATTGGAGAAACAAGACTGAAGACAAAACACTGGAGAAACAACATTGCAGAAACAACACTGAAGACAAAACACTGGAGAAACAACATTGGAGAAACAAGGCTGAGAAGACAACATTGGAGAAACATCACTGGAGAAACAACACTGAGGAACTGCCCCCAAAATAAAAAATGCAAAAAAAATTGCATTAAAAAAACTGCAATTTCAGACGATCAAACTCAACGAGTAAATTTACATAGAAATCATTAAAATCCTGTTTCAACAGAGAGAGAGAGAGAGAGAGAGAGAGAGAGAGAGAGAGAGAGAGAGAGAGAGAGAGAGGACACTTCAATATTAAGTAATGCGGAAAAGTAGCAACATTATGGGATTAAAGTGGTTTGTGTGTGTGTGTTTTAAGGAAGTTATTTTGAATTTGCATTTAACCGACATTACGAAAGATCAGTATCTGATAACATCTTTTGTCATATTTGATCACTATATTGGTGTGTGTGTGAGAGAGAGAGAGAGAGAGAGAGAGAGAGAGAGAGAGAGAGAGAGAGGCAGAGATTAAATGCCTTTCCGTTGGAGCTTCACTATTTAACATAAGAAAGCAACAAAAAGGAGAGAGAGAGAGAGAGAGAGAGAGAGAGAGAGAGAGAGAGAGAGAGAGAGAGAGAGAGAGAGAGAGATTAAAGTTAATTACCTATCAACGAAACGGGCAGGACAAGAATATTCATGAGAGAGTAATGAAAGTCAATGACTTAGCAAATTAAATTTTTTGTCTGCTAAATTTACAACTGAATATAATCTACATTTCCCAAAAATAACTATTTTATTATTCAGTTGCACACATCCTCTAAGTGATTAAAATACGTATAATTACAATACAGATCTTAAAGGTTTACAGATCTTACTTTAAAAAAATAAAGGTAGTAATCCCTATCCTTACCTTTAAAATAAATAAAAAATGTCGTTTTAAAATAAAAAACAATCCCAATCATAGGATCATATACTAATCCCTTCAAGAATCCGAAAGTGATCAGGATTTGCAAAGGAGTTCAGGATGAGTTTGAAAGGGATGTTGATTACAAGATGGGAGGATTCCGTGATGACTTCAAAAGTCTTACACTCAGTATCATCAGAAGCAGCTTAGAACAACTCGGAAACGTTTAGAACATAAATCACTCAAAAACGTTTATACCCCAGCATCACTCAAACGTTTAGAGCCTTAACATGAATTCAGATCTTTAGAGCCTTAGAATCAATCCCCCAAACGTTTACAAACTTGGAGTCCATCAAACGTTTAGAGCTTTAGAATCACTCAAAAACGTTTTCAACCTAAGAACCTCTCAAACGTTTAGAGCCTTAGAATCATTCAAAAATGTTTAGAGCCTTAGAATCACTTGTAAACGTTTAGAGCATTAGAATGACCCAAACGTTTAGAGCCTTAGAATCACTTGTAAACTTTTAAAGCCTTAGAATCACTCAAACGTTTACAAACTTGGAGTTCATCAAACTTTTAGAACCTTAAAATCACTCAAAGGTTTAGAATCTTATCATGATTCAAATGTTTAGAACCTTAGAATCACTGAAACGTTTAGAGCCCCAGAATCACCCAAAGGTTTAGAGTCTCAGAATCAGGCAAACGTTTAGAGACCCAGCATCAATCAAACGTTTAAGGGCTCAGCATAGATATATAAATATATATATATTCATATATATATATATATATATCTTATATATATATATATATATAATATATATATATACTACTATATATATATATATTATATATATATATATATATATTATATATAATATATATACAATATATATATAGATATATATATATATATATATGAATATATAGATATTAAATTATAATATTTATTTAATTCGTATTATATAATTTTAATACAATATATATTATTATATATATATATAATATATATTATTAATATAATTTATATATAATATATAAATTATATAATATGTATATGACAATAATCATAATAAAACAGTCAAATAAAGCGTGAACAAGAGTATTCTTACCTTCATTGCTCAGTCAGTTTACTCCTTACTTCCACATTCTTCAAACATTTTTTTTCTTTAGCAAAGGCATTACTTGCATAACGTTGCTCTAGAATGTATTTATGCTTGGAAACGCTCTAGTACCTCTCACAAAGGCAACTGCTTGTTTGATATTGCATTGTTTTTGGTACTGAATCCCATAATAATTTTCCTAGTCATATAAGGTTTGTTTTGGCTTAGTTCTACTGAAAAATGTTAATCTACTATGTAAACGAATAAAGAAATAAATATAAAAGTTATATATAAAAAAGAATTATCTCATGAAAAATTATAATTTATTGTGTAAACAAACATAGCAATAAACAAAAAGTAATGAAAAGCATATATAAAGTATTAATGCCTGTATTTTCATATCTATTTAGATACATATGCCCCTGGGTATGTACGAGTATATGGTAACGTTAGAAATTTATAATTTGAAAAGATGTGGGAAAATAGAAGCAAAATAAAACAACTGGCAACCATGATAACTTGCAGACGATTTACACTTTATCCAATAAAATTAACATCGCATTACGTGACAGAAAATAAATTTCCTAAATTAATCAAATTAACAGTAGCCATCTTCTCTTCAACCAGTCGAAAATAAAACACACAGGGAGAAATGATTATTTACAGTGAATTCCTGCTCATTGTACCTTGTTGAGTGACCATGGATGAATGTTTACTCCGCATCTTAGCATACCTTTGTAGGTAAGAATAAAGCCAGTCACCCTCTATAGCCAATGAGGGACAACAGCAGCCTTGAAGTGAAGGTTGAGGAATCGAAGATATTATTCCGATATTTTCGAATACGTGATTGTGACACTGACTCTGTATTGAATAGTTAAAGAAATTTACACCTGCTGTGAGGAAATGGCCTCCTCTCTCTCTCTCTCTCCTCTCGTCCTCTCTCTCTTCTTCTCTCTCCTCCTCCTCTCTTCGTCTCTCTCCTCTCATTTTTTTATTTATATATATATATATATATATATACGTATATATACATATATATTATAAATATTATATATAAAATTTTGTGTTAATTTTCTGCACAATTGGGGTCATCCACGATTCAGCAATAATAATAATAATAATAATAATAATAATAATAATAAAATAATAATAATACTAATAATAATAATAATAATAATAATAATAATAATAATAATAATAATAATAATAATAATAATAATAATAACTATTATCACTATTACTATTAGGCAATATTTATAGATCAGAATCTACTCCATTTTTTGCCACATTGAACGTTCAAAGGCGAAATTTTTATGAAACACCTCTCGCAATATATATATATATATATATATATATATATATATGTATATATATATATATATATATATACATATACACATAATATTATACTAATATATATATATATATATATATATATATATATATAATATATGTATATATATATATATTATATATATAATATATATATATATAATAATATATAATATATATATAATATATATACATACGGGTAATCGGTGTCAAGGCTTGTAAGTATAGTATGCATAAGAAAATGATAAATTAATGAATATGTTCGTTTTATTTTTCGTTCTGAATATTCATTCGTATTTTATGTGAAAATTAGCCCATTTTTATACCATCCAAAATAAAGAGAATCATTAAAATCAATAATACTGAACAAGCTTTTTCATTAATCTATAATTCAGAACACGAGACTATTGAAAAAAATAATAAACAACAATTAGGTTATATACTATATATATATATATATATATATATATATATATATATATATATATTATAAAACCTAAATATATTAACTATCTTCATACCTTTCATTTAAGACGTAAACAGCTGATGAAGAAAAAAAAACTGGTTTAATTCACCAAGGTCTCACACTCGAGAAATTAGATTAAGAGAGCCTTTCCCTAGGCATATTCGCTGATTGATAAACTGGTTTGAGGTGGTAAACAGACGTCACGATGTCTGAGGTCATCGCCTGCCCCGCTAACACCCCAAATAAAAAAAAAGATAATACAGGAACTGATTAAATCAAAATCACTCAGTGTTTGATGATATTGGACGCAAACGTGACAGCAAATTACTTATTCATCCTCATACAAATACGGAGACGATACTGGTGGGTGCACTTACACCCACATAAACCCTGGTATCCGGACAGGCACACACACACACACACGGACACCCTCATACACCTTCGTATTCCGACGGGACGCGGAATTTAATCCAAAGGTCGAAACGCCTCTACCCGGCTTCTGCCATTTTCCGTTTTCTCGACGTCAAGATTCTTCAGCGATATGAGCGAAATCAGGTCAAGGCGCGCAGACGTAAAAAAAAAAAGGACACGAAGACTCACCTGTGTGACGTCACAGCCTCAGGTAGAGGTCAAGAGTAGTAGGAGACGGGGGGGAAGGGCGGGTGGGGGGGGAGGTGAGATATCATGGGTGTGGTCAGCTCAGGCTCCATGCACAAAATTCGGAGTCTGGTCGAAGGGTACTAAGCCACGCCTCTGCTGCAACAGATGCTAAGGCACCTCTCCGGATGCCGTGAAAAAGGAGATGGAAAATGGGGTAAATGGGTCATGATTGAAGTTTGTGAGAGATATATATAAATCTTGAGTGAATATCGAAGGATTTCTGATAAATAGTAACGCTAAACCTTGCCTTCCAAGTTTTGAACCGTATAAATAATTAAAAATAGTAAAAGTTTTCGATAATGGCAATTAATTCTATCTCCTTTTGTCACTAAGCAAATTTAGCAAAACTTTATATGATATTATTTTACAATGTTCACACCACTTTTATTTTTTTCATTTTTTTCTCTCTCTCTAGTTAAGTAACATAAAAAGAACAGTTACAGCTATAGAAGGGAAATGGTGTTCCTCAATATAGAATCACCAACTACACCTGAGGAAAAATTAGAACTTCTTACTCACCATAGGTGCTAATGAAGTCCTCTTCCTTGAATAACATCACAGATGTTATTCAAGAAAAATCATAGGTGTACAGATGCACAGGAACCAACTACACCTGAAGAACAATTATAAGAGCTAATATACATCAAAGGCGCCAATAAAGGGTTCCCAACATCAGAAAATAGGAACCACAAAATTCACAAGGCAAGAGAAACCATTTTTTGAGTTTCAGGAAGAGACGGTACAACGGTACCTGCACCCTGGCGCCAATGGCGATGTGAGGGAGAGAGAGAGAGAGAGAGAGGGAGGGAGGGGGGTGGTGTTGGAGGTGGGCCCATGTTTGTGGGAGTGGGGAGTGGTGGGGATAAGGCTACATCACATTGTTACCCTTGTGATGGAGAAGATAAAATGATTTACGAGTACCAGGAGATAATACTATCACGTATTTTTGTTTTTTTCCAACAACGATAATTTTTAGGAAGAAGAAGAAGAAGAAAAAAAAGAAGAAAATCTCGTCTTATGTAGCTAAAGGTCTTCTCGAAGATCGCGTTTGCGTTTTGAGAAATGCTGGAGGACAAAATAAATCGATGCTGATTGGGACACTGACGTCGGTCTTTTGGCCTTAAAAAGATTGTTTGTGGTTTTGACTGAAAAGTTTTTATGTAAACAGTTAACTGGAATAACCTATCCATTAGTGTTGCGTAAGTTTGCTTTTATTAACTGATTATGTAAATATCTTTTATGTGGCCAGTGCTTCTGTGTTTTGTAAGCCATAGCTATTTGAGTCAAAATCTGTCTCCACACTGAAGGAAGAACTATAAATATGTAGTTTATCATTATTATTCAATTTTATTGTTAATATTATAACAGATGCATTGCTTATTCATAATAATGGCGTGCAAAGCATGTTTACAAAGTCGTTTTTTTTTTACATAATCTTATGCTAATTTTTTAAAATACTGGTAGTGTTTAGAAAACATACTCTTGCAGTGAATTTATAATAATAATAATAATAATAATAATAATAATAATAATAATAATAATAATAATAATAATAATAATAATAATAATAATAATAATAATAATAACTGGCATTATAATATTAATTATTATTTTCAATCCAAATATTAAGGATTATAATAACATTATGAGCGTTATCAGTATCATTGCTAATGATAATAATAATAATAATAATAATAAATTTAACTGAACTCACAACAACTAACATTTTAATACCGCGTCACAGCAACCGTGATAACGCTAACTTTTCTTCGAATTATGTAAAGCAGATTTCAATTTCCTAGCCCATAGCAACTGTCAAAAAATGGCCCCTGAGTTGGAGAACGCTTTTGGGGAACCATTTCCTGGAAGTTCGACGAGAACTTCTACTGGAACTTCAAGATAAGACCAAGGAATATTATCCTAAAAACAATTAAGAAGAATGAGGCAAAATCGCCCACCTTCCATTGAAGTAATTATTCCTGATAAGGATGAAAATGAACAAAAACCTGAAAACTGTTAAAATACACCAAAAGGGAGCTTGATGATGACTAAGAATGTAAACAAGAACGAACCTTGATGAAAAAAAAAAAAAAAAAAAAAAAAAAAAAAAAAAAAAACTCGAGAGTTGATCGCTCCTGGGGCAAACATTCTTGCTAAACAAAATACTGATTCGTTGGGATTAATGTGGAAGGGGGCAGGGTTAGGTGTTCACTTAACAGTGACTTCCATTATTTATCATTCAATTTGTTTCGAACTCTTTGCATGGATCAAGGGTAATTACACCTATTTACATGAAAATTTTTCAAACAAATTGGCTGGGCGGTTTGTGAGTTGTTGATGTATTTATTGATTTTTATAAGAATTTTCAAGTCTTAGTAAAATCTTTGAAATACACACACACATATATATATATCTATATATATATATATATATATATATATATATATATATATATATATATATATATATATCTTCACTATTTACTGAGGTGTTCCTTTCGAACACTAATCTTGGAAGAAAGCAAGAAATTAAGACAAGGAAGTGTCCCTTTAAGTAACCGTTAGGTGAAATCAACTCTGAAACAAAGGGAAACTAAGTTGAAAATCTGCTCCTGTTCTCAATTAATTTAAGGCCGTACCATAACACCCAGATCGGATATCTCGTCGTGAACTTATCGCAAAAAAAAAAAAAAAAAAAAAAACTCATTTCCATAAATAAGCTTGATAAGTGACATTTGGGTCCAAATGAGAAACGGTCAAGGTTTGCAACAGACCATTTCAATAGCTGTCCACTAAAATGCGGCAGTACTCTCTGTGTAAAAAGTAACGTCATGGTAAACATTTGCCAGTCATGTCGCTCGCAGGCGATTGGCTAATGTGTCGAGCTCCCGCCGTGGGCTTCGCTAACGAAGTTTTCGTCTTGTTCAATGAAGAATTGTTATGAGGGAACAATGGAAAACTCTTAATGTCCTTCGTAATATTGGCCAGAGGCGACTCGCTTCGTTTAGGGAGCTGAAAAAAGGAGGTATATCTTCAGATGGACGTAAAAAAAAAAAAAAAAAAAAAAAAAAAAAAAATGGGCCACACACGGTAAGAATTGTGTTTATCACAGACCTAATGGAAAAGTTACCACAGCTATTACGAGTCGATATAGTTTATTGCCAGCCCAAGGCTGGAAACACGACGAGATAGAACGGTCATTAAAACGATCATTAATTACGAAATCAATTATTGAAAAGGGAAGGTGACGGAGTAAAATGGCAAAGAGTCATGGTAAAAAGGATTCTAACAATGGACGAAGGTAAAATAGGTTTTACCATTCTGGGACTCGTCCCATAAATGAAGTCTGAGATTGAAAATGGGCTGAGAGAGACAGAATAATACCATTTACCAGTACTCTTAAAAGGACTTCACACTGAGCGCAAATCAGAGATTCCAAAGAATTAAGAGATAAATGTTGACATAAAAAAAGATAAAAGTTAAATTCAAGGCAAATGAAAATTCAAGGTCTGTCATACATTCAGCAGGTGTTTTTTGGACATCAAGGATCTTAGGATATCTAGGTCCAATCTCACCCTAAATTTTCTTGCAAGGAATCGGATAAATAACGCATTCTGAAGGAACCTCCTCGAAAAGGAAAAGATTATCTATAAAACTGCATGTTATATATATATATACTATAGTAATATATATATATATATATTATATTATATATATATAAAATTTGTATATTATATATGATATATGTATATATACTATATATATATATATAATATATATATATATATTATATTTATATATATATAGATATATATATATATATATATAATATATATAATATATATATATATATGTGTGTGTGTGTGTGTGTGTGTGTGTGTGTGTGTGTGTATGTGTGTGTGTGTGTCACACACGCATCTGAACTTCAGAATGAAAAATGCACCTAAACCCCCCTTCCCCCCCCCCTTTCTCCTTGGCCAATCCTCCCTCCTCCCTCCCTCCTCCCCAAACAATAACAATGAAACCCACTGCAACAATATCATTCCCAGTAACAGTATATACCACCAGACAATGCGAATCCTGTATAATCCACAATGACAACAATCGTGAGCTTCGCAATTAAAAAACAACAATGTCGAGATTATAATGAAAGGAACAGTTTACCTGGCGGAACTAATGAGTCATCTGGCTAATTGTGACGGCAGTGAGGCACTGAATTAAAAAACAAAAACTATAAATAGGAATTGTTGATAATACTCCATTTCTTGAAACGGGTTCATGGGATGCTGTGCAGCTTTTATATTTTTAGGGAAAGATGATTTTAAACAGACATTTTAAACAGACATTTATATCTTGCGTTTTAAACAGACATTTAAACAGGCATTTTAAACAGTCATTTAAAACAGGCATTTTAAACAGACATTTATACCTTGCGTTTTAAACAGACATTTAAACAGGCATTTTAAACAGTCATTTAAAACAGGCATTTTAAACAGACATTTAAACCTTGCGTCTTAAACAGGCATTTTAAACAGACATTTAAACCTTGCATTTTTTAAACAGACATTTAAACAGGCATTTAAAACAGGCATTTTAAATATGCATTTAAACAGGCCTTTTAAACAGACATTCAAAACAGGCATTTTAAACATTTTAAGCATATGCTTTAAAGAGGCCTTTAAAATAGTTATTTTACAAAGCCATTTAAAACACGCATTTTGAACTGGCATTTTAAACAGATATTTTAAACAAGCATAGGTATATATGATTAACACTAATTTTAAGAGACAACACAACAGGCATTTTAAACATGTCTTTAAAGTGTATGCTTTAAACTGGCACATTAAACAGGCATTTAAATTAAGTCGTTTTACGCAGGCATTTAAAACACTTAAAACTGGCAATCTAAGCAGACATTTTCAACAACCATAAGTATATTATGATTAAAAACAGGCATTTTAAACAGACATTTAAAACAGCATTTTAAACAGACATTTAAAACAGGCATTTTAAACAAGCGTTTCAAATAATTTTTAAACAGGCCTTTTAAACAGACATTTAAAACAGACATTTAAAACAGACATTTTAAACAGCCATTTTGAACGGGACTTTTACACTGGCATTTTAAGCATGCACTTTAAAATGGCTCTTTAAACAGACATTTTAAACAGGAATAGGTAAATTATGATTAAATAAAGAAATACTTTTAATTGACTCAGGATAGATATTTCACGATTAGGCAAATCGTCCAATCAATGATTAGGTAAAGAAATAATTCGACATAGGCTCTAAGCAAAGATAAACTAAACTTATTTAGTTCTGGTGAGCACATGGAAATATAAAGTACCTTAAAAAATTCAATAATACTCTCATGGCTGAATAGCTTACATCAACCTGCGTTATGCCCTACGTGCCCGTGCCCAAAATGTAGTAAATGCTAAAATACCCCTCTACAGTGAGAGAGAGAGAGAGAGAGAGAGAGAGAGAGAGAGAGAGAGAGAGAGAGAGAGAGAGAGAGATAACGGGACATCTCAATATAAAGCCGATTTCTTCAGCAGTCTAGTGTAGCAATTAAAAAAAACACTTTTGACTATAAAAAAGATAGAAGCATATAGTCTACAACGTTTTGCGAACCTCAACATCATATACAAGTTGAATTTATATCCCAAACAGAATTTATTACCTATCTGCAAATCACTATAACACTCTTTAAGGAACGTAATCATTCAATAAATTACAAATTAAGAGAGATGAAAAAAACCTGTTCTTTTTTTCTAACAAAACTTGCCTTGCTTGAACAATCAAAATTACCTGTATGAATCAGAGATCGGTATTTCCTTTTTCTTCCTCCTTTTTTTTTTTCTTTTTAAGAGTCAAGGGCGATAATAATAGCTGTATAACAGTAAAGGTAATTTGGGGCTCAGTTTACAAAATTATTCCCTTGCATCTACAATGTTTTATATCCGGTGAAATTTTGCTCGCATTACAATGACACTTGATATTGAAGGTCAGCTGAACGCCTGAAACTGGACTGAGATTCTGCTCGTACGAGAGAGAGAGAGAGAGAGAGAGAGAGAGAGAGAGAGAGAGAGAGAGAGAGAGAGAGTCACGAAATTATTGTAGCTTAGTTGATCTAAATACTGGTACAAAGCATTTACCACTGACTGCAGAGAGAGAGAGAGAGAGAGAGAGAGAGAGAGAGAGAGAGAGAGAGAGAGAGTCACGGAATTATTGTAGCCAAGTTCATATGAATACTGGAGTTTAAGGAAATAGATACGAAGCATTTACCATTTACCACTGACCACAGAGGAGAGAGAGAGAGAGAGAGAGAGAGAGAGAGAGAGAGAGAGAGAGAGAGCTAATTGCACTTTATTTAATCGAAGTAAAAGTTTAAAGACAATAAAGAGATGAATTCGTGACCATTCTTTCTCCCGCTTTCTCTACAGTGCAGGGTTTAATAATAATAATAATAATAATAAGAGCTAATTCTATTTAATTAAATACATTAGTTTAAAAAGATAAACTTTAGGCAGTATACTACTGCTTTCTTAGGATGTTGGTAATAATAATAATAATAATAATAATAATAATAATAATAATAATAATAATAATAATAATAATAATAAATAATAATAATAATCGAAAGGAACAACAAAATATATTAACTCCTTAAAAATTACAAAAATAAAAAAGGAAAATAAAATAAAATAAAAAAAACCTTCACACGTAAGCCATCTGATCATACCTCCTCTATATCAGCACCTGCCAAGCAAATAATGATAATGAAGAGGCCTTTGCCAGCCAGCTTGTCAAACTCGACGCCACTCGAGATTTAGGAAGTGGAACCAAGGGAGAGAAGGGGGGAGGGAGGGGAGGGAGGGAGGGAGGGAGGGAGGAGGAGGAGAAGAAGAAAGCAAAAGTATCTGACTGTAACTCAATCGTGCAGGTCAGGGTCACCTAGCAATTGCTTTGTTTACTTGCACTCAGGTCAGATGAGCTCAATTCATCATCATCATCATCATCATAGACTCCTCGGATCTAACGGTGGCAGGAGGCGTCTCTCTCTCTCTCTCTCTCTCTCTCTCTCTCTCTCTCTCTCTCTCTCTCTCTCTCTCAGTAGTAAATGACTCAAGTTTGAATTGTTAAACTTCTGTATTCAGATAAAATAAGCTACTCTAACTTCGTGACTGACTCTCTCTCTCTCTCTCTCTCTCTCTCTCTCTCTCTTATGACTGAGCAAGTTCTTGTAAAGCATGATAAAATATCATATAAAAGTAATGCTTTATATCATAATTAATAATCATGAAAACATTTCCATGTAAATTTTTAGATAATAATCAATTTTATACAAAAAATGTATTGATTCAGACTATACATACGATATAATTTACAACCTATGCTAATTAATATCTACAAACATTCTCATGTAATAATATAATATAAAAAAATAGATCATTAGCTAGTATAATTTAATATATCATTAAGATCAGTTAATAACCAAAACAAATATTTCAAAACAAGTATATGCGATATAATTTTAGCATATACTAATATTAACAAAATGTGCATTTAGGGATTCAAACATCTGATTTTAAATTCATTTAGCAATTGCACCAGATTTAATTCCAAAAATTGGTTATTTATATTCCCATATTATAAAGAGTTTTAACATTTGCTAATATTACCTCTTGCTAATATTACCTCATAAATGAAGGGGAAGCATGTACGTGCCCTGTAAGGACCTTGAAAAGACTTAGTATTAGAAAGTTTGATGATTTTACACAAGTTTTTGAAAACAATTTATAAAGAAAGAAAACTGGACGAGTTTTCTAAATTATCAATCGTCTTCATATTTCCTATACCAAAACTTGGCTGCTCGTTAATTTTACCAGCAGTTAGCTATCTAGATTATATTTTCAAATGATTCCTACCGAACAATACTGCAAAAAATGAAAAGGTAGAAATTAGCCACCTAAATTATACTCTTTCAACATCTCTTACTCCCAATTGAAAGCTGTTGCAAAAATTATTAAGAGAGCTTTGGGAAGATGTGAAATCTGTTATCTAAGGGATAAGTCATTTTAATACGATGCCAAAGTAGAATTATCTATAGGATTAATCAAGCTTTTCAGAGCAAAATTTGACAACAAGACTTTGTGAAAATCCGACATTTACTTTCCAAAGGGCCAAGTAACCTTATTACTATGACATAATTAGAATTAGCTATAACAGTACTCAGACTTTTCAAAGCAGAGAGAACCTGTGCTAGCAGACGTCTAGCCATAAAGACTGAAGTGAATACTCGCGGAAAAAAAAACGAGGCCATCTTCCATTTGGGTCTTGAAGAGACTTTCAAATGTATGTCTGTGTGTGTGTGTGTGTGTGTGTGTGTGTGTGTGTGTGTGTATTCAATGAAGCAAGGGCAAGCGAACGTCCATTCCCTTGGTAATCTCATTAATATTCTTCGAACTTCCCCTTTTGCCTGTATGCGTCACCAACAGCACGGGAAACTAGCCTTGTATATTACTGTTACAATCAGCTGACATAAATGTTTTAAGAGTATCATCACCATTTGGCTAAGGCCACACATTCTACGAGCCATCATTAGAAGCTCGCTCTCTCTCTCTCTCTCTCTCTCTCTCTCTCTCTCTCTCTCTCTCTCTCTCTTTGAATCTTCAGCTGAAAATTCTAATTGTCATGTCAACCGATTGTAAACTCGAAATGGTTCCAAAGGGAAATCAGCCTAGAGAGAGAGAGAGAGAGAGAGAGAGAGAGAGAGAGAGAGAGAGAGAGAGAGAGAGTCTTAAAAAGAAATTAAAGTACTTTTCGTGGAGCTCCAGTATTTAAGATAAAAAAAAAGGAGAGAGAGAGAGAGAGAGAGAGAGAGAGAGAGAGAGAGAGAGAGAGAGAGAAGTATTTGGAAAAGGGGGATTCATTTTCCCTTCATTTATCTACAACCACGCATTTCTAATATTCATCTCCTCCAGGACAGCCTATCCTTGGAATTAAAAAACACCGACTCTAAATCAGAGAAAAGACTAAAATCACAACATCTAAGCCACAGAAGAGAATTAAATCGC
>NC_061103.1:39487957-39497957 GCF_015104395.2 Macrobrachium nipponense
TACTCTCAGGTTGCATAAAGTATTGTCAAGAAACTCGTTAGACGAAAAAACGCACGCACACATATATTTGTGTCAGCGTGTGTAAGTGAGCAGAGAGTATATATATCAATTACGTCACGAAAAGCAACGTTAATAAAATCTATGTGAATCATTATATGGACACGATACTACTTTGCCATTTTAAACCTCTGTAAGACTGTGTTCACCTTGACGAAAATACAATCGAACCATTACGCCTTATAAACACGTACTTATCCCTTGACTATTTTGCCCAAGGTTAGAAAGTAATACTTGGCAGGTCGAGAGATGAGAGATACTAAGAAACAGCAAAGTACAAGGCATTGATATCCGCCGAATATCAAAGAGCTTTTCCTTTTTTGGGCGGCTGTGCTCATCGTCAGCCCAGATGTGCTGTTATCATATATAAAACTTGACTATAGAACAATAACAGAATAAAATAAATCTTGTAAACCTGGTGTTTGTACGGTTTATCTACGATATAAATAAAGAGCGAAAGTTACTTCTACTACTATAACTATCACAACTACCACTGTTTTGGCGTTCAAGGTTCCTTTCCTCTGTGGCACCAGGAACTCGAATATGACCTACTTTTGGGGGGCAGTCTGTTTCAGTGGATTCTAAAGTTACCTACCACACTTCGACAACAAACGAGGCATTGAAATGACTGATTTCTGTTTTGAACAACAGTCCGATTGAAAACCTAAGAAATGATTCCTTTCTCCTTTGAATAAAATTCTGATTGAAAATCTAAGAAATGATTCCTTTCTGCTTTGAATAAAATTCTGATTGAAAATCTAAGAAATGATTCCTTTCTGCTTTGAATAAAATTCTGATTGAAAATCTAAGAAATGATTCCTTTCTGCTTTGAATAAAATTCTGATTGTAAATCTAAGAAATGATTCCTTTCTGCTTTGAATAAAATTTTGATTGAAAATCTAAGAAATGATTCCTTTCTGCTTTGAATAAAATTCTGATTGAAAATCTAAGAAATGATTCCTTTCTGCTTTGAATAAAATTCTGATTGAAAATCTAAGAAATGATTCCTTTCTGCTTTGAATAAAATTCTGATTGAAAATCTAAGAAATGATTCCTTTCTGCTTTGAATAAAATTCTGATTGAAAATCTAAGAAATGATTCCTTTCTGCTTTGAATAAAATTCTGATTGTAAATCTAAGAAATGATTCCTTTCTGCTTTGAATAAAATTTTGATTGAAAATCTAAGAAATGATTCCTTTCTGCTTTGAATAAAATTCTGATTGTAAATCTAAGAAATGATTCCTTTCTGCTTTGAATAAAATTCTGATTGAAAATCTAAGAAGTGATTCATTTCTGTTTGGAATAAAATACTGATTGAAAACCAAAGAAATCATTCATTTCTGTTTTGAATAAAATTCTTATTAAAAACTTATGAGATTATTAATTTTTGTTTAGAATACAATTCTGATTGAAAACCAAAGAAATGATTCCTTTCTGTTTTAAATAAGATTCTGATTGAAAACCTAAGAAAGGGTTCATTTTCTGAGTTGAATAAAATTTTGACTGAAAACATTAAAATAGAATCATTTATTTTCTGTGATGAATTAATTTCTGACTGAATACATTAAAACAAAATTAATTTTCTGTGTTGAATCAAATTCTGACTAAAAACATTAAAACAAAATTTTTTTTCTGTGTTAAACAAAATTCTGACTGAAAAAAAAAAAAAATTCTGTGCTGAACAAATTTCTGACTTAAAACCAAACATAAGAATCATTTTCTGTATTGAATCAAATTCTGATTGAGAACCTTTTTAAAAAATCATTTTCTGTGTTGAATAAAATTCTGACTGAAACCAACACAAAGTTCATATTCTATGTTGAATGAAATTCTGACTTAAAAAAAAAAAAAAAAAAAAAAAATTATGTTTAAACAAAATTCTGAGTGAAAACTAAAGAAAGTATTCATTTTCCTCTTATTTCTCAGTCTATCTTCTACTACAAATATGATAATGGGCATCTGACCTCAGGGATATTAAAAAAACAAGAAAAAAAAACAAGAGAATATCGAAAGGTCTCTTCACGACATTGAACTGTTTCTAAACTGGATGAAACAGGTTTACAGGGAATGAAAGAAACCGGGCGTTGAGATACATACATACATACATATATACATACATACATACACACACACACACACACAAATATATATATATATATATATATATATATATATATATATATATAGATATATATCTATCTATATATATATATATATATATATATATATATATCTATATCTATATATCTATATATAATATATATATATATATATATATATATATATATATATAGATATATCTCTATCTATATATATATATATATATATATATATATATATATATATATATATATATATATATATGAAGGAGCATAGAATACATTTAATAAAGATATAATGTCTATGAATAAAAGGATGCTTGTGATATATATACTAGTGAATCTTTAATGAATTGAAATGAAGTATCTCCTTGATACACCTGCTGATGTTCCTAGGTATGCACGACAATGTATACTTCATGAATACGAATAACTGGTTCGGCAGAGAATGTATGAATTTGTTACGAAATGTATACGTCATGAATAAGAATGAAAGGTTAGGCAGAGCATGTATGAATCAATTATATATGAATTTTTTTTTTACAAACATACACATATGTGGTATCAAAGTTAGTGACAAAATTTTCCCTTATGGTGACCACTCCAATGCCTTTACTAAAACAACTTGAGAAAACATGTAAGTGTCTCCATGTATTTGAGGGCGAGACTTTGCTAGCAGGTCTCTCTCTCTCTCTCTCTCTCTCTCTCTCTCTCTCTCTCTCTCTCCAGTAGGATTTAAGTAACTCAACTTGGTACCCAAGTTGAAACCATAACTAATTGCTGATAAAACTTTACAAGCAGCTCTCTCTCTCTCTCCTCTCTCTCTCTCTCTCTACATAATAAATCCCTCCCCTCTGGCCCCAATCCACAACCCCACAACCTCCATCCACTTCTGTGAAGGTCGCGCTTTGTACCCAGAGAAGGCGAAACACGTTCAAAAGCCCAAGACCAAAATGAGAGAGAGAGAGAGAGAGAGAGAGAGAGAGAGAGAGAGAGAGAGAGAGAGAGAGGAAATATCACTGGAAATCTCATACCATAGTTAAAATTCAGACAATAAAAAAGGCAAAAAAAAAATAAAATTTAAAATAATATTCATGAAAAGCCAACTGGCTTTCAGTAGCCACATTATGTCAAGTCATTTACCTCGTCCAATCGTGACTACTTTTAATCTTTGTTTAATTTTATTTGTTTATTTATTTTCTCCTCTTTTTTTTTGCATTCGTTAAATGTCACCCGAAGAGCAAGAAAGACTCCTTGCTTCAATGAAGTCATAAAACTTGATCACAAAACTATTTTAATGAAATGTACCGTGAATTCACAATTTTATACCTGTCTTGAGTAAGGTTAGTGTTTACGATTGAATATCCAGTTTTTTTTTCTGGTGAGTTTAATCTTTATATTTGATCGAGGCTTTACCTAACAAAAGAAAACAGGTAAATAACAACCTGACATTTAATATTTTATCGTTGCCATAAGGCTGCTTCTTTCACTACCATTAGAGACTTAATTTTTTTCATATACTTTCTCTGTTAATGTCAAAATAACTTCATATCTTTTGGTGACTATATTTGAGGATGATAAAATTCTCCATTAATATTTAGTGGTTGCATCTGGATACATTATAATTTCACATAAACATATACAAGAATTTTATTACAGGTATATTATATAAACATTTTAATTCAATCTAATGTTATTCACAATAAGAAGTTTTCTTAAACATTTTAAAATAATTCCATTCTTATATAAGAATATTTTAATTCCATTCAATCCTTATAATAGCATTTTAATTTAATTCAATCTTTATAAAAAAAATTTTTTATTTAATTCAATACTTGTAATAATTTCATGATTAAATTTAATCCTAATAAAAACATTATGATTTAATTAAAACCTTACAACGATATTTTAATTTCATTAAATCCTTATAACAGCATTTTAATTCAATACTTATAACAACTTCTAAATTAAATTTAATCCTCATAAAAAAATTCTGATTTAATTCAAGCCTTATAAGAACATTCTAATTTAATTCAATAATTATAACAACATTCAATTTGATCAAATCCTTATAACAACATTTTAATTTTATTCAATACTTATAACAACATTTCAATTCGATCAAATCCTTATAACAACATTTTAATTTTATTCAATACTTAAAACAACCCCTTAATTCAATTTAATCCTCATAACATCATTCTCATTTAATTCAAACCTTATATAACAACATTATAAATTAATTCAATACTTATAACAACATTTCAATTTGAACAAATCCTTATAACAACATTTTAATTTTATTCAAAACTTATAAGAACCTTTTAATTCAATTTAATCCTCATAAAAACACTCTCATTTAATTCAAACCTTATATAACTAACAACATTTTGACTTAATTCAATACTTATAGCAATATTTCAATTTAATTTACTCCCTACAACAATTTTTTTATTTAATTGAATACATTTTTCACTATGAAACGTATTCAACAGACACAAAAAATAAAACGCTTTCGTGATTGTCTTTTTTTTTTTTCTTATCGAAGTTAAACGTTACTTGACAAGCATAAAAAAGGAGAACACAAATGCACACGGACGTTCAAGAAAAGACAATAAAAAAAATGGTCTGCATGTTTGCTTGCAGTAGGCAAAGAAGCAGTCTTGGTCACTTCTCGAAGCCAGGCAGACAGATGGCGTCATTGTTTTCCCCCGCGATCTTCGCACCATTTATCGTAACCTAACTGTTCTCTCTCTCTCTCTCTCTCTCTCTCTCTCTCTCTTTCGACTGATGCATTCACTGACGAATTCAAACTACACGAATAAGATGCGATTCAAAAAATAATTGTATTATTTCCTCAACTCTCTCTCTCTCTCTCTCTCTCTCTCTCTCTCTCTCTCTCTATTAATATATTTAGGACAAATTCAAGCCAAGCAAATAATTAAGCATGAAAAAGAAGTATGCATACCTCTCTCTCTCTCTCTCTCTCTCTGTGTTATTTCATTTACTGGCAAATTCAAACTAAACGAATAAAATTATTTAAAAAGTTTTGCGTAGCTTTCTCGACTCTCTCGACTCTCTCTCTCTCTCTCACACACACACAAACACACACACACACGCACACACACAGAGCTAAACAACACACAAAAACACACACACACACACGACACAACACCCACGACACACGTAAACACACACACACAAACACACACACACGCATGCAAGCACAAGATCAGCAGCAACATTCCTGCTAACTCCTAGACTTTCTGTTGGTCTACACAGCCACATGGAACAATGGCCAATTTTTTTGTCCGTTACAACAGCAATATTCAACAATTTTAACAAGCATGAGTCAAATCAGTTCAGAATCTTAAAATTAAACTTCACTTTCAACGAAGGAAAAGGGCACCTACGCTAATAGATGCAAGTAAAAAAAAAAAAAAAAAAAAAAAAAAAAAAAAACTATGACTCAAGAGTTGGAAAACAAGAAAAATCACCTCGTAAAGTCATGTTTGGCAACTGCAGAATTGCTAGAAGTTACCGGAGTGAGTACCTTAACTTAGAAAAATCAAAGGTATTAAAGTAATTAAGTAACTTAAGTTTTAATTTCATTCAGAAAATTGGTGTCTGTCAATAGTGCAAGCAATATATATATTTCTAATCAATTATGGTCGTTACGTATAAGGTTTAAACAGTAATTTGATCACAGAAACATACAAGAAAGGGGATAATGTACAACAAATTGACCTGTGACCTCCCAGAGTGTGAAACTATACAGCCTATTGGTAACAGTATCTGGAAAAGAACATTAAGACAAATAATATTAATTCTAATAATGTTTTTAAATTCTACTGAAGGTCGCTCATAGCTTCTAAAACAGCAACAGTTTTTCTATACCTAGAAGAAGAAGAAGAAGAAGAAGAAGAAGAAAATAAACAAAACTTCCTTAAAATCCGACGAACACGTCACGTGACTCACCCGAGTAAGAGATTGCTTGGGGAAGAATATCGACAACCGCAGGCGTACGTAAGCAACGCCACTCCATAACCAGACGTACGTACGTACCTGACCTGACTAACCAGGTCTGGTGGAGATATTATGACACGAAAGACGACCTGATGCATTACGCCCTTGGCTCTCGTGATTTTTTTTTTTTTTTTTTTTTTTTTTTTTTTTTTTTTTAATTTTTTTTTTTTTTTTTTTTTTTTTTTTAAGTCTTCACTCGTTTGGGCGTTTTGTCAGACTTTGCTGTTCAAGTCAAGCTTGAGTTACGAATAGATTTTTTTTTCTTCCTTTTTTTTACAATCCACTGGTTTTTTTAAAACTTGCTGCTTGACTTGTGTTTAACAAGATATATACGCGAGGTCACCTCCCACAATTCACGCTACTCTTTGGGATGTCATTAAATTTTTAAGCCCAATACTGGCTGTTCAGTTAAAAAAAAAAAAAAAAAAAAAAGGAACATTTTACCAAACATTAATCAAAACAGCCGTTCAATACAAAGTAACTCACTACTTCATCAAAGATTAATTAAAACACGTGTTCGACACAAGAGTATTACTTTATCAAAGATTACTCAAGACAGGTGTTCAATACAAGGGCACTCACTATTTTATCAAAGATTAATTATAATTAATACAGCTGTTCACTACAAGGGCACTGATTTATCAGAGATTAATTAATACAGGTGCTCAATACAAGGTGCTACTTTATCAAAGATTAATCAAAATATCTGTTCAATTCAACTGTTCAATACAAAAGTGCTACTTTATCAAAAGATTAACTTGGACGGCTGTTTAATAATAGGGTATTACTTTACTAAAGATTAATTAAAACCGCAAGATTTTAACAGAATATGAAGATATTCATCACCATTCAACAATTTAAAAAATTAAACACGATTGACGAAGATAGCCAAAGGCAGACGTTTATAAAAAAAAATAATAAATAAAATAAACAGGCAAACTTTCAGACAACAAGCACTCCATTTTGTCGATGATTAACAACAAAACACGACAAGAAAACCACACAAGGCCTAGTGGCATAGCTGGGGCATCCAGCTGAAGACAAATATCGAAGCGACACATGCCATCACCAACCCTTTTTGGGCACATGACCTAAAACAGAATTAAGAGACACGATGGTCCCTGTTCGTACCCCATAAACTGTTGTGTCTCTTCGGACAAGAACATCTAGAAATATACTTATATATTTTTGTAGTAAAAATTCTATTTAAATGTAAATAACTCCGACAAGGAATTGCAGTGGTATAATTCCAGTCTTCCGACTTTTAACCAGAGTCCTAAAGCAGTAGTTTAGAGAAGAGAATGCATAATAAAAAAAAGGAAAAACTAATGACAGCTCAATGATAACCACCAGGAATTAAGTCAGCATAGACGGGGATTGTTATAAAAAAAAAAAAAAAAAAACAAAAAAAAAAAAAAAAAATAGGATCTGAGGTCATTTCAAGTCGTTATCTTACCATTTTTATCTTTCAAGCCTTTTTTTCAGATGGAGGCACTCGAGATGTTATATTCTAGGGTGACTATTTTTCTTCTTTTTTTTGTCGCGTGTAGTTACGGATTAATTGTTTAGACACAAAAGTTATATATTTCCATATGCATTGTATAACAATATTAAAAATCACAAAATAAATGGATTAAGGTACGTTCTGATAAATGAATTCGGCAAAATCGCATAGTCTTCAACATTAACACTTTTTCGGATCTACGACAACAACAAAAATGAATAAGCCCATTAATAAAAAAAAAAAACAGCAACATGTAAAACATTGTAATAACGTATAAAAGAACACTTTCGATAAACGCGACCATAAAAAACATCACAAGCGTTGTAAAAAAATCTAAAATCAATAAAAAGAGACCCCTAACAAATTGTAAAAAATAAAAAATACAGCACTTCTGTTAAAAATGACCCTCATAAAAAACATCCAAGCCTTGTAAAAATCAGCAAGCGCTTTCGACAAAAGACAAAAGCAAACACAACGACATTTAAAATAATTGTAAAACCGAAAAAAGCGCTTTCGATAAACACTTCCTAAAAAATAAATACCCTAAGCATTGTAAAAATGTAAGCAATATCGATATCAAGAAACAAAAGCAGGCTCAACGACGTTTAAAACATTGTAAAAATGAAAAAAGCGCTTTCGATAAACACTCCCTAAAAAAAGAAAAAACAAGCATTGTAAAAATCTACAAGCCCTTTGGATATCATAAACAAAAGCAAACACAACGACATTTAAAACGCTTTCGATAAACACTTCCTAAAAACACACCCCAAGCATGTAAGTCTAAAAGCACTTTCGATAAACCCGTAAAAACTCCAGACGGATGATGAAGGAACCAATTATGTCTCCGAGGATGGCGAGTAAGTGCCGGAGCAGACACCAAAAAACAAAGACCCTCCCATTTGTCAGTGCCACTTTTCCCAGAAGAAGATGCAAGACGGAACACTTGTAAAAGCTCATGTTGGCAGCTGATTTGAATTTCTATTAGGGCTAATTTCGTACGTAGTCTCGAGACAGAGAGACGAGATTCAGAAACTCTGCTTTAAAGAGAGAGAGAGAGAGAGAGAGAACAATCTCAGTAATCCTTTCATTTTCATGTTAAGGGGACCATTTCTGTTTCACCGGAAAACTTACATTTCTGTGGAGAGAGAGAGAGAGAGAGAGAGAGAGAGAGAGAGAGAGAGAGAGAGAGAGAGAGAGAGAGAGAGAGAGAGAGAGAGAGAGAGTTTCTTAAAGTCAAAACAAAATCGGCAGAATAAATTGGAATTTTCACTAAATTACTGGTAGCTGAATCAGATTAATGTTATATTTGCAACTAGACTGTTGACGGTACTCTTTCGATATAAAATACAGGTATTGGGTTACAGTTTGTATTTCAAGAAAACAGAATTGACTTGAATAACAACAACAATAATCAGATCTTGACATACATGTAAGCATTCAATCTTACTTTACTTAGAAAACCTGGAAGCAATTAATATTATGATCTATTGGAAAACGTCACCACTTCTGCAATTAAAATATCTCTTGAAGATTCGATCTGCCTTAACGTCTAACCGTCTAATCTCAGTGCAGGAAAGAATGAAGCCAGTGAGTTACAGTACTGAGAGAGGGAAGTATAATGCATATCTGCTTACAAGTTTAATGAATAATCAAGGTCTCTGAATCTTGAGAAGATTGCATGATTAATATAATTGCTTTTTCTTGCTCGGTAGGAATTTGTCAACATGAAAACCCCTTACACTAATACCAATATCTTGGAAATAAATATTCATGAGAGAATCATAACATCGCCTGCTTATTTCTCGGTAGTACGCAGCTCTGGACGTGTAGTCTCTTTCAGTAATGTTTCTTATTATTTGATAGAACAATTTTCATGATTTTACGAACCATTTTTTTTACCCTCTTCCGAAACTCTCCCTAGTGGTATTGCCTCTCGAGTTCCCTTGTAGTTCGCTCCCCATTGATGTTGTAGTTACCAATTTATTGTATTTTGTTATTTATGATGTGTATTAAGGTTCAGTTGTTAATATTTCATGTCTAGTGTTTACACCAAATTCTGTTTACTGTTAATTATTATATGCATTCAGTTAAATTTCATGTTTTTACAGAGCAGTCTTCTACAGGAGAGTTTAATAATAATAATAATAATAATAATAATAATAATAATAATAATAATAATAAATTAACAAAAATTAATTATAATCTCGCATATATACGTAATAAACATCTAAATAAAAATACGCATTTAATCAACGATAATGATATGAAGATAATGACCTCAATAGCTTTAGTTCTAAATATTATTAAATTTCAA
>NC_061103.1:39502957-39512957 GCF_015104395.2 Macrobrachium nipponense
CTCATTTACAACATCAGCTACAGCTGTAGTTAACAACAATCTTCGCCACAAAGTAGCATATCTCCTATCTCTCTCTCTTCTTCAGGTACTATTTTCGTCACTGCTCCATTGAGCTCAAAGAGATTGTTTCGTTCATTATTATTTCTCCTTATAATACCCGCCAGGTCAACTCATCTCACATATTCTCTGAAAATCAGTAGCTGTCAATTGCTGTGATTCTTTTACTGCTTCTGTTATTCTTTTTCCGCAACTTCCTTAACTTCAAGAGGCAGGTTTATCGTCCTTCTATCTTATTTCTCTAGTTTATCTCAGGTTTGGGCTACCTAAGGGCATTTGGTTCCCCTGGGCTACCTAAGGGTATTTGTTTACCAGTGCTATTGGGAACTGCATTTGAAAAAAATGTAGAAACCGTTTTGCCAGTATTTCAAGGACCAACTCCCCAATATGGCCATTAAATGTCAACAAACGCACATCCTGCCTGGACGCCTTTTTTCTTCCTCATGATCGAATGCCCCGACAGGTCCCAATTTCACCTGACATTTTACTTAACCCTTCTTTTATCAGCACCACCATCCATCGACCGTCTTTTCTCATTGAGCGAAAAGTTGCCCATCACTTTTTCGTTTCCCTAATTTCAAGGTTTGATTCAAAATTGAATAAAATGTTGGTTTCCAGCTTCCATCCTCTGCTTCTGGATTGGCGCTCACGATCGCAGTGTCAGCTTTCAAGTTATGGATGCCCGGTTAATCAATAAGGTCACAGGGCTGGCAGGAATCAAGTTGCAAATTGGAAACTTCAGTAGGCAAATAACTCTACATTCCAGTTCCGTTACATCATACTTAAATACATCATTATCATAATCCTCCGGTATCGTGCCTATACGTAATTTCTTCAGCATGTTTCTTTCCATTTATGTCTGTGTTTTGAACATTTCATCTTCGCGCTTTCTTGTAAATATGGCTTGGTTCCCTGGGCGCAGTAAGGTCATTTGTTGCTAATCTTGTTGCACGATTTTGAGTTTTTTCCCTTTCCATGCAAAGTGGTTGGTAGCTTGCGCCTGAGAGAGTGAGAGAGAGAGAGAGAGAGAGAGAGAGAGAGAGAGAGAGAGAGAGAGAGAGAGAGAGAGATTTATAAATAATAATAAATCAATCTTTTGAGTATATATATATATATATATATATATATATATATATATATATATATATATATATATATATATATATATATATATAAACTAATAAAAGGAGCCCATAAAAACATCAAAATATAGAGAGAAAAGTACTATATTTCAGAGACTGCTGTCTCCCTCTTCAGGTAGATGAATGAGAAAAGTTTACAGAAAAGGTGGTATTTATACCAAGAGGTCCATCCACAGGCAAGCCAATTTAGGTCACCCCCGCTGATAATCTTCCTTTAATCTTCTTAAGCGTTGGTTGAATGATTAAAGGAAGATTATCAGCGGGGGTGACCTAAATTGGCTTGCCTGTGGATGGACCTCTTGGTATAAAGACCACCTTTTCTGTAAACTTTTCTCATTCATCTACCTGAAAGGGAGGGAGAAGCAGTGTCTGAAATATAGTACTTTTCTCTCTATATTTTGGTGTTTTTATGGGCTCCTTTTATTAGACGGAATTCTGTTGTAACAGAACATTTTTACCAGTGAAAATATATATATATATATATATATATATATATATATATTATATATATATATATATATATATATATATATATATATAGTTATCAAGGGCTTACATGAAATATTACTACTAAAAATTGCTAATTATTCATCACCTGTGATTGGATGACATATCTACAATTTACTGTTACAAAACAGAAGTGTGATGAAAATAAGACAAATTATTGGGGATGTAAAGTAAATAAATAAAGTAGAAAATAAAATAAAATGAGTTTATTTGAACAATGATTCCCTAACAAAACTTGGATAACTGTAAACCAACTATAGTAAATTGATTGACCGACTGTAAGTTTATGGTTTCAAACCACTTGGGTCACCGACGCAAACAAACTTATAGGGTTAAGTTATCTGGCATCGCATCTACTTGGGACAAAGGTAACATCAGATTCTTACCTATGTGGAATTTTTGGTAGTGAGACAAAGGTGAAAGGACAGTGTGCGCATGAACAGAAAGAAAGAAGAGATACTATGTTTGGCTTGGCTGAAAGATGTATCTCAGGTGAGAGAGTACACACTTCTCAGTTCAAGGACTGAATAGTTAATGGTGATTCTTCCAGAAGCAACAAGATGTGATAAGTAGTCAGAGAGGGTCAGGTGTGAATAAGAAAGAGAGGTTTTGGGGGTAAGAAAGGGTGGGCGTACTAAGTGAATTGAATGTAACAGAAAACACATGGCTTTGTTACGTGAGATTCTTATGTAGCAAAAAAACACGTGGCTTTGTTACGTGCGATTTGCATGAAGCACAAAAACACATGGCTTTGTTACGTGCGATTTGCATGTAGCAGAAAAACACATGGCTTTGTTACGTGAGATTCGTATGTAGCAGAAAAACACATGGCTTTCTTACGTGAGATTTGCATGTAGCAGAAAAACACATGGCTTTGTTACGTGACATTCGTATGTAGCAGAAAAACACATGGCTTTGTTACGTGACATTCGTATGTAGCAGAAAAACACATGGCTTTGTTACGTGACATTCGTATGTAGCAGAAAAACACATGGCTTGTTGCACTTGAGATTTGCATTGTAGCAGAAAAACACATGGCTTTGTTTTACGTGACTTCGTATGTCTAGCAGAAAAAACACATGGCCTTTGTTACTTTGACATTCGTATGTAGCAGAAAAACACATGGCTTTGTTACGTGACATTCGTATGTAGCAGAAAAACACATGGCTTTGTTGCATGAGATTTGCATGTAACAGAAAAACACATGGCTTTGTTACGAGAGAGTTGCATGTAACAGAAAAAGACATGGCTTTGTGACGTGAGATTTGCATATAACAGAAAAAGACATGGCTGTGTGTGCTTATACAGAGGTCTTGGAGTAAATGAAATTGTTAAACCGTGTGGAGAAATATTCACAATAGGTTCCATAGAGGAAGATTTATTAGTAGAAACAGAAAATAGTATGAATGTGGCAATGACCACTGCATTGTCTATTCTCAGTAGCCAACCCATCTTAGACTTAAAAAGCTCACAGTTGAAACAAAAGAATGATACATATGTCAGCTTCCAGCAGAGAGAGAGAGAGAGAGAGAGAGAGAGAGAGAGAGAGAGAGAGAGAGAGGCACGCCTTATGTATGCAAATGTGTTGTGTATTACAACACATCAATGCAATAAGAGTTCCTTACCGTTATACTTCTCAAGGACAAAATCCCTGACGTACTGAGAAAATGACGAAAAACACAAGACCTTTTTGAGAAGCTTACTCAACAGTTTCAAAGAAAATAAGCCACTCAAAAAGCTAGGAGGAAAAGGAAATTCTTGATCAAGGGGCGTTGGTGGACTATAATCATTAATACGGTTGGAAAACCAAGATTTTTAAATGACGATATGAGTGAATTTGATATTGAATAACATCTCACAAATTTTGGCAATAGACATCTGAAGCTTTATGGCAGAAATAGTCAGTAAACGATGATAATCTAAAGAGAGATATCATTGGAGGTGACTGCATTCTAAACACTTCAATTCTACACTCGTTGAAGATAATAAAGAGAGAGAGAGAGAGAGAGAGAGAGAGAGAGAGAGAGAGAGAGAGAGAGAGAGAGAGATTACTACTGTACGAATTCAGAGTGAAAGACAAATAAGTCCGTTATTCATAAAAAAAAGTTCAAGGTTCCAAATGGCAAATGTCTGCGTTATACATGCACAGTTGAAAAGATACATTATATACGTAGGTCTATTATCATAATAAATACGTTTCCTAACGACTAAATGAAAATATGTGGATGTATAGTTAATATATTCATTATTCAATTATAGAACAACAATAGGAACAAAAGTAGATGGTGAAAATAATTGTGTCAATGATTAATATGATGAAATTGACCCTTATTTCTAAGGGAAAGAAATAGAATCGAAAATTCCTTTAAATAAAAAGAGCAAACGAATGAAGGAAATCAGGAATAAACGATAAAGAGCAACATTGGAAACGTAAAAATGGCCATGAAATTACTAGGGCAAAGAAGGAAGCAAACTGAAAAAGACAGAATGAAAAATAAACAGTCACAGACAAGACGTAATAATGGTCAGCGAACTATAACGCCAAAGTCTGCATTTACTGACACTTTCCTACAAATCTTGAGAACAGAGAAACAGAGAAGACGATAGACCAGACCAGACGACGAAAATCAGAAGAAATTGACAGTTGCAAGAGGAACAGCAGGAGCAAGCAATTGACCCAAGGTGGAGAGGTCAGACGAGAATTGGGGGGTGTAGGATTTACGGTAATTGCTTGCAAGCAGTTGCTTGTGTGGTGGGGGATGGGGGAGAATGCAACGGAGTATGTTCCGCTTCGGCGTGTCACAAGGCAAGAATGCAGTGCAGTGGCTTCGGTTATTGCTTGCACTGCATGTTGCAAGAAATGCAAGAAACCACTGGAATGAAGTTATTACGAGTGTGGCATGCAGACGTTTTTGGAACATATATACACATTCGAATTTTTTTCAGTTATGACCATAATAATAATAATAATAATAATAATAATAATAATAATAATAATAATAATAATAATAATAATAATAATAATAATAATAATAATAATAATAAGAAGAAATGAATATTAATAATAATAATAATCCTGTTTATTATCAGGTAGAAACACACAGTGACAATATTCACATTGGATTATTATAAAGAAATCTTTGCAAAATAAGATATGTTACTTTAATACCTGCGTCGGAATTTCTGTTACAAATATAGACTATAAAATATGAAGTATCTTTTTAAATACATATGCTGAAAAGATGACAAAGGCTATAAAAAAAAAAAAAGTTTAAGGAAATAGCTCCTGTTGTATCCTAAGAGTTTTCCTATTTCAACGAAATAATTTTCTTTTTGTGAACCTAAGTTTTCCTTTTTCAACGGAATATTTTTTTTCTTTTTATGATTAAAAGAAAGACACCGGTTTTCCGTGCTCTCCAGTCACGGTTGGTCAGAGCCGGGCAAAGTGTGTTAATAGACCTCTACAAACCGGTCGCAAATATCAAAGCCGAATAAATTCCTTGGGAAACAAAGGAGGAAGACAGAACTCCACAATCTAGTTTCCTTTACGAGGACATTTGCGTAAGGTATTAATTTAACTGTCTTGTATATTTCTCGGATTCGTGACAAGTCACGAACGCTTGCCAACGAAAGACGAAGAATTCGTGACTGAAACTTTGTGCTTGCTATGACGAAACGGGAACTATGGCTTATTTTGCATGAGGTGTGCGCTCACGGAAGCGTGACTTCCGAAGACTCCAAGCAAATCTTCACGCTTTTTGACACACACACACACACACACACACACACACACAAGGCATGGGTGCGAGGTACAGTCCTTAACTTGTTATAACGGAAGCAGTTGTTCGTATGTCTTAAAAACAAAAAAGTATTTTCTAAGAGGCAATTTGAATTCTGACCTCAGCTATAAGATTCAGTCACGTGCCCTTGGTAGGGGAAAGTGATCTGGATGTTTATAAATAAAATTTGACAATTAGGTATTGTTGGGTTTTGTATCCCACATCAAAGTCTTTACTCTTACGTTCTCTTATCACGCCATCATCCATAAAGATAGTAAAATGCTTCACATACATAAAACACATCTTCACTTTCATTCTTCTCTTCATAGTAGGAGGTAAGACTCGTCATAAGAAAAAATTATTATTAACCCCCGAAAAAATTCCTTTCCCAAAATGAGATCCTTCTCCCCCAGCGCACCTCTGGAAGTCACGTTATCTAATCCACGACAATGACAATTTTATGTCAGTTATGTGAATGTAAGAGAAGTCACTTCAAAGTCATTTCAAGAAGAAGAATCCACCGCCTCACGCCGGTCCGGAGATCATGAACGCGGCTGGACCAATCGTATAGGAGATTCAAAAATCCCGCGTTTCTGATTAGTTGATGGCTCGACGCGGCTGGACCAATCGTAAAGGAGATTCAGACAACTCTAGCTTCTGATTGGTAGATCCCTCGACCACGACGATCATCAACCAATGACGATGCGTTATGTACGACATACAGGCGGTTTTCGCTTGCTCCGTGGCTCTTTCGGTGCCATTTGGTTATCTGCTGTTGACAATAAATCATAACCATCGTTATCTCTCCTAATGTAATGTAGATATACCCTTATAGAATGCACAAAGGGACCTTTCATTAGCTTGAGAATAGCCTTACAAATTACCCAAATGATAATTAATAACCAGCTAAAATAGAGTATATAATCAAAATAATAAATTATCCTTATCTTCACAAACGTGGAAAAATGGCATAAAAGATACAATTTAAAATGTGGAAATATTTACTTGAAAAGTGAGATGGAAGACAATAAAAATAAGACCGAGGAGTTTTTACAAAGACATCGGAAATCGAAGTGAAGCATAACTGGATTCTTGAGAGAGAAGTCAATAGTGGATAAAAAAAAAGGAAGGAAGGAGAGAGAGAGAGAGAGAGAGAGAGAGAGAGAGAGAGAGAGAAGAGAATACCATTCATTTACTTATTCCTCCATAATATGTCCACAGACTAACAAATGCCTTTAATATCTGAGAGAGAGAGAGAGAGAGTGCCATTCATTTATTTATTCCTCCAGAATATGTACACAGACTAACAAATGCCTTCAATACGAGAGAGAGAGAGAGAGAGAGAGAGAGAGAGAGAGAGAGAGAGAGAGAACCATTCATCTACTTATTCTACTTATTTCTCTAGAAATATATCCATACACTGACAAAGACTTCAATGCAGGAGAGAGAGAGAGAGAGAGAGAGAGAGAGAGAGAGAGAGAGAGAGAGAGAGAGAGAGAGAGAGAGAGAGAAAATTTAAGCCATTAGGTAAGAGCAGTCTTGACCGTTCTCCAGTGCAGATACGTGGGCGTGTGGTGTTTTCTATATAAATGGTATAATCAGAGTTAAATACATCTTATATAGGTTACTGAAGGGTCTGATCGATTTGCCAAAACTGAACTGACCAAAAAAAAAAAAAAGTGAATTTAATTATATACTTAAATGTGAATATATGAACTCCTACAAAGAAATCCTAGGCATTTTATCAAATACTCTAATTTCTTCAATAAGGAATTTCATACGTATTTAGAATAATTTTGAAGAATATTAATGAATATAATCCAATATCCTTAATATAGAATTTTTCACGAACAGAAAATATCTGAAAAGAATAATAATAAATACTCTAATTTCTCATTGGGGAATTTGATAAGAATTTAGAAAAACATTCAAGAATATTTTAAAAAATAATGTTAATTTATACTTATCCTAAAATCCTATTCTAAACATTCTTATTATTTCTTAAAATGTATTCTTATTTTATTCTCTCCATGAAATCCACCTCCGCAGTGAATGAGAATACATAATGGACGCCAGGCCCTCCTCCTGACTTCAAAAGAAGTAGTGGGGTGAGGAGGAGGAGGAGGAGGAGAACCTGTGGGGGTGCTGGGGTGTGTGAGGAGGAGACCAAGAGGGGTGTTGGCGGCGACTAGACAGGGGTCACTCACCCCACTCACCCTAACTGTTCACTCAGCCCCAGGCGTTCGTCTTGTTCACCCCTCTCTCTCTCTCTCTCTCTCCCTCCTCCTACTAATTCCCCATCCTTCCCCCTTCCCCTTAACTTGGCCCCACCCACCCACACTCTCTCTCTCTCTCTCTCTCTCTCTCTCTCTCTCTCTCTCAGGAGTTATTGTCCATAATTTCATATGAAAATTAATATTCGTCAGGCAAAAATCCCTCGTAGGATTCTTGTCTCTCAAGACACAATGCATCTCATCCCACTCTCCTTCCTCCCACAACCCCCAACCACCAATCCCCAAGTCTCTTTCTCTCGGACTCCTCCCCATTCCCCATCATCCTCAGCCCCGGAGCGAAAAAAAAAAAGTATTTTCCTGGAACACGAAATTTTTTTACCTGAAATATTTTCCTTGGTGCAGGAAATGCATTCGACAGAAGGTATGCCCAGTGTTACTAAGCTGAATCTCTCTCTCTCTCTCTCTCTCTCTCTCTCTCTCTCTCTCTCTCTCTCTCTCTCACTTGTCCAGTTAATCTCGGTTTTCGGTTTAAATGTATAATGTTCACTTATAAACAACAATACTCATACGCACCAAAAGCACACACATTTAAGAGAGAGAGAGAGAGAGAGAGAGAGAGAGAGAGAGAGAGAGAGAAATCGCCTTTTAGTAGTGGATGCAAAAACGTCAATTATCTTAACATCTAAGTCAAAATGAGGAAATAAAGAAAATAAATATTTGAAAAACAATGAAAAGTGTCGCGCAGTGGTCAGAAAATTTCCGTACAGACGATTCGTGGCTCGCATTCTCTCTCTCTCTCTCTCTCTCTCTCTCTCTCTCTCTCTCTCACACACACACACACACACACACAGACATTCATACATACAAACGCACACACACGACGTGTAAAAATCAAGGCAGTCCTCCCACACTGGGGCGGCTCAATTCCAAAAGGTTAATGTCTCTCTGCGTCTGATTGCTTCATGCACACACGACCGCCACCTCTATCCGTTTTCGTCGCCTTCACCACCATCACCATCATCACCGTCTCTGTAGTTCTCTTCGCCTCTTAATCTCCCCAGCCATCCGAAAGGATGATTCGTCTTCTTCTTCCGATGCCCTTCGACGGCGCGCCTGCTTGCCTGCCTGCAGCAGAAGCTGCTCAGGAGTCAGGAGAAGCGACGTAGTGGTCGCACATATACGTCGTGCGATGGGGGCTGCTGCTTCTTCCGTCTCCATTATAGTCTCCGAGATACTTATTCACTATTTCTGTATCTGTTATAGCTTTGCTTAGTCGAGGTATAGTAGCAGCTTAATCTAGTCAGCTGAATGTTGTTTTTTTCATTGTAGCTTTATCCAGCAACTGACTGTAGCTTCTATCCGGTCAACTGGATATAGATGTTTTCCAGTCAACTGACTGTATCTGTACCCAGTTAATTGACTGTAGTTTACTCCAGTAAACTGACTGTAGCTTTATCCTATTAACTGACTGTATCTGTATCCAGTCAACTGACTGTAGCTTTATCTAGTCAATTGACTTTATGTATTCCCGAAATCAAACAGTTACTCCTTTCCTTTCTGCATTCAGACAGACGCCAGAAGACAGTCATCTGACTGGTCATTTCCATATCTATAAAACTGTCTCAAAGGGTCTCCAAATCTCTCTGTTATTTTTCGTCTCTGCCAGCTTGCTTGCTTGCTTGAGATATATATATAGTAGCAGCTCCGACCAGTCGATGACTGTGTGCACCTGATATTAGCCAGCCTCTCAGTCTGATATTAGCCACTGATAGCCAGTCTCTCAGTCTCATCTGCCTGGTTATTTCCTTTTGTATACTGTCTCTAAGTGTCTCCCAAATCTCTTCCTCAATCGGCCGGTTGAAACCAGTTGGAGCAGCGGCCGTGAGGAAGTGTTGTCATTCTCTCTGGCCACGACATTTCTATCCTACTTTATTCAACCTCTTTTCTTTAGGGTTATTGGACTTTAACCTCACTTCTCTTTCGTGTTTCCTCAGGCCTGGGTAAGCTTGGTGAATGCACAGAGCTGCCATCTCGTCGACTATCGCATGGAATACAATCAAAAGTGAGGCAAAGAGGATTAAAAAAAAGATCAAATCCTTGCTATCCTTGGGGGACCCGAGTTCAACCACCCTTGTTTAATCTCACACCTCTTTCTCCTATTCTTCAGGACTAGGCAAGTTTCATAAAGGCACCGAGCTACCGTCTAGAAAACAAATCAATAAAAAAGTAAAGAGGAACAGAAATCATGAAAATAGAAAAACAAAAAAAGCTAAACCTTCTT
>NC_061103.1:39517957-39530457 GCF_015104395.2 Macrobrachium nipponense
AACATTTCAGGGTTTTGGAGAGAGAGAGAGAGAGAGAGAGAGGAGAGAGAGAGAGAGAGAGAGAGAGAGGGGGGAGGGGGGAATATAAATATAATCGCCACATTTGAGATGGTTTTCAACATATGATACAGAACTTCAAAAACCAATAGATTTCATACTTCGGGACTTTGCGGGGAACTTAGAGAGAGAGAGAGAGAGAGAGAGAGAGAGAGAGAGAGAGAGAGAGAGAGGTACCAATGTGATCCCCACATCAGAGATGGTTTTAAACATATGGTACAGAACTGCAAAAAGCAGTCGGTTTCACACTCCAGGACTTTAGGTGGAACATAGAGAGAGAGAGAGAGAGAGAGAGAGAGAGAGAGAGAGAGAATCACTTTTATTATCACTTATACTCACTGAACTTTATAGTAGTCCCGTTACGTGCTAAAATTGTACAATGGGTAGTTGCTTTTTTAATCGCCATAAAAAAAAACCAGTGGACGTTTTATAAGATACTACATAACCAAACCCTCTTATTTCGTCACATACGACGTCGAAGAGAGAGAGAGAGAGAGAAGAGAGAGAGAGAGAGAGAGAGAGAGCCGGGGTAGGGGAGATATTACACCACACGAATTACATACGTGCATGTCAATCACAATAAAAAAAAAAAAACAGTGACTATATAAACTTATTTTCCTTACACCAAAATCTACTTATCATTATATATGACAGTGATATTTTTTCGGTGATGTTCATAAAGTAAGAAAATATTTGTTTATGTCTTACCGGGGAAAAGCTAAAAGCTTACAAAAACTAACATTATTTCTTACTACCAAAAAAGAAGTGTTTTCGTATAAGGGACAAATTTATTTACTAAATTATTTTCAAGTGTTATTTCCATGCTGTATGTGGTTCATATCACTCTGAATTTTGCTGCTTTTGAAACGTTTGAGCTAAAATGTTTATTCATTTTTAACAATTATGATCCAAGGACAAAATTTCACGGTCTTCAACACCGGAAATACAGATCTGTACAAAGTTCTGGATACATATTGCAAACTCCTCGTGAAAGAGCTGGAGTTTATTTTTTTATCTCCCCTTCCCCGCCCACTCCCGCATCAGGCACTTCCCGCAAACCACCACCCACTCCCAATGTGAGGGGGGAGGAGCGGAATCTGTGTGTGTGTTGCGGGGGGAGGGGGGAGGGGAGATCTCCCCCAGCCTCGAGAAACCACCCACCCCCAAAAGTATCTCGAGAGACTGGTTGATCTAACGGGATTAGATACGCTGGAAGCAAACAGTCTCTTAAGGACACTTTTTTTTATACATATAATTCTTTTTCTTTTCCTTCTCATTCCGAGGGAATAAATACCACACGGAGTTTCTCTCTCTCTCTCTCTCTCTCTCTCTCTCTCTCTCTCTCTCTCTCTCTCTCTCGTTTCAGCCAAGGACTGTGAAAATCGAGTTTGCAGTTTCCTAATAAGGAAATCGTCCGGTATGTTAAATTTAGGAAATGGGAAGAATTCGACTTTTCTCGAGTGCTGGCGTCGATGAAATGTTACATATACATGAAGATGCTAAGTAATGACACACTTGCGACTTTAAAACCATCGATGACACCAGAACAAATATGTCACAGTTCGAGCGAGCTTAAGAGTCTCCTGGACGGATTACTTTCAACTGGCAATTCTGCAACTATTTTGGTACATTTTTCCTTAAATGTTACCTCCCTTCTCCTCCCACCAAACCTTGAAAAAAAACTGCTTAAGGATAAAATAAAAAACTCAGGGTACGAATCGCCTAATATTCATGGACAATAAGTTCGACTGTGGGAGCTGCTATACTTGACATTCGATTTGGTGTGCCGTTGCAAAGGCAATAACTTTACTAACCATCTGAAAATTTGGTGTCTAAAAGTTCTGACTTCATATGGAGCAGTTTCAAAGGCAAACCCTGACTATTACTGTTACTAACGCTAAAAAAAGAAAGGCTTAGACAAAAGTTTAGTTACCGACCATGCCTGGTGAAGAATCTCGCGTTCTTCGTCCATGACTGACTTTGGGACAAACATTTTTGCGAATCTATTTTACGCAAACAAAAGCTACCCAGTTTCTTTATCCAAGCAGGGTACAAATATCTTTAGTTAGAAATCAGTAAAAGTATTAATAATAAGTACCGTTGACTTATTGCCCTTCAAGGTGATAATGAACTTTTACATGGTTAATAAAGACCTATTCTGCATTTGTGAAAAGTAAATATGACATTAAATTATAAAATAGTAAAAAAAAAATGATTAGATTGCTGTATATTCTAACAAGATTCTAAAACAACAGTGACAGAATCATTTTATTACGCTCGCAAGATTCCAGTCGTCAAATGAAAATAATGCTTTGGAAAATATAGTTTAAAAACACTTCTAATTTCTATGAATGATGACGACTAAGACGGCGATGGTGATGAAAGCTAAAATGAGGAAAATGATACTTAAAGAAATGAATCCCCATGAGATCACTTGTTGATATGTACTACTACTGCTAACTTGAATAAAGTGTACTTTGGGGAAACTAGACAAGCGTTAGAAATAAGACGAAAGGAGCATATGGGTAATTGGTCTGACATTTTCTTGACTCATATAATTGAACTTGACCATACCACTGATTGGGTTAGAGGTAATAGCATATTGGCATCCATTGCAAATTGCTTGCAGGACCATTTTAACTTGACCAGGGGCCGAAGGACAGATGTCATTAACTTGCTGTTCCTGGTTGTAAATGCATAGCATTAGCCTTTGTTTTATTTTAAAGTATTTTTCATTTAGAATGACTGCTTTATCTTAAGAGTATTGTTCATTTAATTTGCTAGTGCATATTTAGCTGATCAACTAATGTGTAATAACTAATCTTACTCTTTAGCACTTTATCCTCTAAGGATATTTTATAGAAAGAAATTTTTATGTAACTTTGCGTGAACGTGTCTAAAAATTGTTAGTGACATCTATATTCTTCTAGCCAGTGATTTTTTTTATATTTATAACAGTTATTGAGGTTTTGTCATCAAGATGATAATGAGAGCCAATAAACTGTTACAGAATTCAAAAATTACAGTAATAATAATAACAACAATAACCACTAAAGTCATGTATATTAATGGGAACTTAGAAATAACATAATTGCAAAAGTACTTTAAAAACTATCATAACCAGTCAAAGAGTAGTAATTATCATAGTAAGTATGCTGGTATAGAAAGGGCAGGGGGCGTGGGGGGTAGGGCAAAGATGCTGGAGGTTGATATCGAAAGCGGGGAGGGGGGTGGGGGGCAGGGGAGGGCATTGCTCACCGCTAGTTTGGAGGTTGAGCGAGTCCATGAGATAGCAAAAAAAAAAAAAAAAAAAAAAAAAAAAAAAAAAAAAAAAAAAAAAAAAAAAAAAAAAAAAAAAGCAAAGGTGGATTTCATTTTCAACTCAGGGTTTACAGGTTGACTGGGGCAATGACTGCAATCAGATTTTATTTACTTATTTACTTATTTATTTATTTATTTATTTATTTACCTGGCTCAAAATCTGATATGCGATTAAGAAATCACTGTCACAATTCTGAATGCAATTTGACTCTCGTTCAAATCAACAGTTATACGTGTAAAGAGAGAGAGAGGAGAGAGAGAGAGAGAGAGAGAGAGAGAGAGAGAGAGTTCCGTTAAGAGATATATCCTTCAAAAGTCAGCGGATTCAAGTGTTACAACATCCAACACGTGACGTAACAGAGAGCCGAACCCGTTTGGCACTTGTCAGTCCTGGAAACTTTGCTCTTGGGAGCCAGCAAGAAGATTGACAGCTACACTCAACGCACGTGAAATCTTACTGCCGTTTGAAAGACTTACCCGTTAGGTTTCATTACCCTTAATGGCTCGAAAAAAGGATTGTGCCCCAAGTCCCAAATAATGGGAGATATAAGCGGAATATTTTAGAAAAATATTTTATACGTGTGCACATAAAAACTTAGTATACATATATATATATATATATATATATATATATATTATATATATATATATATGCATATGTGCATACACACACACACACACACACACACACACATATATATATATATATATATATATATATATATATATATATATATATATATATATATATATATATATATGTTAAACCAAGGCAGTTCTCTCAAATGTAGTTTATCCCTTGATTCATTGTGATATAAAACATAAGCAACTGAATATACAATTATTACTATGGGAAATTTGTCTATCTTAAATGATATATTTATTATATATCAGTATATATATATATATATATATATATATATATATAAATGTATATATCCACCTATTTATTTCAAATTCAGAAGTGTACCGAAAATACCATAGGAACCAAATTTCCAACAAGAGACAAGTTGCAAGAACCCACAGCTGAATACTTAAGTAAGGGAATTTATAAACGAAACCAGAAATTTATGAGACCATTTTTCGGACGTGTATCAAGACTGAAGAGTTTCAACTTCCCTAAAAGAAATGAGAAGATTTCTGAATGAACTGGTATTACTTTCAGTGAGCAAATACACCTAATATAGAGTTAAGCTAAGACACGCTTACTTATGTCCTCCTGTCAAAGATGGACACTGAGGGCGAGAATGGTTTAATTTCTCTCTCTCTCTCTCTCTCTCTCCCTCTCTCTTCTCTCTCTCTCTCTCTCTCTTAATACTACTCTAGCTGAAACCCACAACATTCGACTAAAGACCAAGAACGTGTTCATATGGACCATATATATATATATATATATATATATATATATATATATATATATATATATATATATATATATATATATATATTATAAAATTCTCACTGGCAAAATGCTCACTGGCAATGTCACAATGAACAGTTATTCGTACCCATACTTATATGATTCGAGATTCGAGTTTCTTGGCATTTAAAACTTTCCTATTATCGCTGGTACGAAAAGAAGGATAAAAACAAACAAGTGGGAAATATGGCAATGCAAAATATAAATATATATATATATATATTATATATATAATATATATATATATATATATAAAGTTTTGAATGCTAAGAAACTTGAAACTCGTTATATGTAATTACTATGGGTACGAATAACTGTTCATTTTGACATTGCCAGAGAGCATTCTGTTTAAAAAAATTATATTTGAGGAATTTTATATATATACACATATATATATGTATATATATATAATATATATATATATATATATATATATATTAGATATACATAAAAAAATCCAGAGAAAAAAGAGAAATTGTACAAATCCCTTCATATTAAGTCACTTAAAATTCGTTCAAATGAAAAACTTTACATTTTAAAACCAGAAATCTTAGGAATCTTTATATTTTCTTATTGTATCTTGATTCCTACGATAACATAGAAAAGGAACCATTAGGAAATATACTCTTTTGCTAAAAAGATTATGCAGACAATTAATCAGATTACTTTGCAATAGATATGAAAACCTACCAGGAAGAGATCAAGTCATGATAATACTTCATTCATCTCTTAGATTTGCCTACAGATCTATTCAACTTAAATAAACCTAAAAGGATAATTGAGATTAGGCGTTTAAAAAAATCACCTGCACGGTAGGAACACCGAGAGACAGAAAGAATGAGAGAAAAAATATTATCCTGCATCCGTTACCTCGCCTTCAGAGCCCCAGTCCAACTAAACCAGTCATAGACCATGACAATAATCCCCCATTCTGTGAGCCCTCCCATTCACCCCCCACCCCCACCCCACCCTACATCAGTACCGCTACGTTGCAGCTGGACGCAGAAAGATCAACCACTCTCACATCGTCGTGACGCAGTATTAGATCCCACGTTTAAGGTTCAGAGTGTTTATAACAACTACTTTTTTTTTTTTTTTAAAGAAAGAGGGATGCTGGCTTCGATTGCCAAACCATTGGCCTTTAGAGGGTTCTTCGATCTTTATCGCTGAACGCAACGGGGAAAACGCTCGTAGATGAGAAGACTACGCACGATAAACAAGTCTGAGAATCCGTCGTGTTGCTGGAATGCTTAAGACCGCACTCGGATAAAAGGGAAAGCAATACTCACTAATGTTAATATGATCCACAGTAACCTGGTAGTATTAGAAGTAAGCTATAATAGTAGGGGAAATACCCACAGTACTATCATATTATTATTATTATTATTATTATTATTATTATTATTATTATGATGATGATGATGATTATTATATATTATTATTATTATTTTTATTATTTATTATTATTTTATTATTATTATTCTTTATTATTATTATTATTATTATTATTGTTCAAGATTCGAAATGAACCCCAGTCATGTGGAATAATAATAATAATAATAAATAATAATAATAATAATAATAATAATAATAATAAATAATAATAATAATAATAATTAGTTAATAATAATGATAATATATAATAATAATGGACTAAGGAACCTCCGTAACGAGGCTATAATATTGACAATCAAAAGCCACAGTAGTGTTAAAATATATTATTGTACAATGGTAAAAAATACAAGGAGAGACTTTCGGATACTGCTCCTACAGAAGAGGGGATACGGAGCAGTATCCGAAAGTCTCTCCTTGTATTTTTTTACTATTGTAAAATAATATCATTTTAACACTACTGTGGCTTTTGATTGTCAATAATAATAATAATAATAATAATAATAATAATAATAATAATAATAATAATAATAATAATTAATTAATAATAATAATAATAATATTATTATTATTATTATTATTATTATTATTATTATTATTATTATTATTATTATTATTAATTTAAAGAAGATGAAACCTAATCATAAGGAATAAGCCCACTAAAGGAGCCACGGATTTAAAAGTCAAGCTTCCAAAGAATATTATGGTGTTCATTCGAAAGACGTAACAGAAGGTAACGGGAAATACAGAAAGAGGAGACCAATTATTAGAAAAAAAAAGATACATTAATAAATAAATAAAAATTTACGTAAAATATTAGATTACAATTTGAGTTGTATTTCTCAAGTTCCAGTTGCACGACATCCTCGGGGATGTTTTCTCACAATGAGTTCAAAATGAGCTATGATAAAGCACTTAACGCTCACAATCAATCACTAGAGGATTACCAATATTCAAAATTCAAGCAGACACGTACATGCTAGCGCGTAAAAGACATGCGTATCACCCACACTTTTTCGTCCATTAGACAAAAACTAGTAATAAAAAATTTATATTCAATTCACGTTCAATATTGTGTATCTTTCGTACTTCTTCGTCCATCAATGGAAAAGAGTAATACAAAATTTATATTCAGATGTCGTTAAAAATCTAATTTTTTTAACTGTGTATACGTGGGTATGATACCTGGGAAATCCAGATAAAAAAAAAATATCGAACGACACTTAAAACCCTGAAAAGCGGATACCTGTTATTGCTCAAGGTGGCAGGATGGTTTATTTGCGAGGCAGATAATGGCTGAAACTGTAAGAATAAAAAATGAGGTTTTAACGCCAATATCTATTATTATTATTATTATTATTATTATTATTATTATTATTATTATTATTATTATTATTATTATTATTATTATTATTATTATTCCACTGATGCTGCCATTCTTTTTAGCAAAACATGCTTGGAAGAGGGTCTCCTCCCTTCATATTATTATTACTATTATTATTATTATTATTATTATTATTATTATTATTATTATTATTGTTATTATTATTATTATTATTACTATTCAAGTTTCCAAAGAATATTATGGTATTCACGAGGAAGTAAGATTAGGTAACGAAAAATACAGAAAGAAATCTCACTTATTAATTTTCTTTATAAATTAATAAATATATATAAAAGATAAATTTAATAAATAAAACAAATATATGTGCGCATTATAATGCAGGGATAATAGCGTTAGGGTAGTAATATTCCTATAAATTCAAATTATATTCGAATAACGAGAAAAGGGATATCACGGATGAAAAAAAGTTTTAGCGATATTCTTTTATCTATGAAAAATTGATCTTACACCACATGTCCAGTAGAGTCTAATATATGTTTACTGTATTTTTTGTAAATATCCCTTTCAGTAATCTATAATCTGTCTTGGATCTCTAAAACAGTTAAATCTGTCTCGACGAAGTGTAGATGAACATTAAGGTCTCAAATGACTATCAGAAAATTAAATGGAATTAGTAAATATCTAAAGTGCTAATTTAAAGCTGACGATTATTTACGCAATTTTTCATTACGCGGAATAATAACTCGAGTAACAAAACTAGACGAGGACGTGTTAAATCTATGAAATTACTCGAATATCAATCCCTTCTAGATAAACGACGGTCATTCTGCTAGACTCAGACAACGCATGAAATTTATGGTTAAGTATGATAAACATCAAACATTCCACCAATGTAGCTGGCACAAGTTTCGCAGTCGGAAAAAAAAGACGAATGGAAATGGTTTCAAGGACATAAATGATTACAAGGCTACTTATCTTTGGACAATGTTTACATTTTTTCAAGCAAATAAATGGTCACCCCTGAGGTGAAGAATTGGATAAAAAAAATTAGAAATCAGAGTATACCATCTGACCAAACGGCAAAATTTTTGGAACTAGTATTCGATACTTACTTGAATTGGAAAGCCCACATAACATACATGAAATCGGAAAGTAAAAGAGCATTCTATCTAATAAAAAAAAACACTAAATTTACTGGCATGGTTTTTTTTTATTACAGGACTGTGCTGAAAAAGCAAGAGAATCCTGTTCACGTGCGCAACAGCGTTACATTCGTAAAAGCAATGACTTTAGACAACATAACCCTGAACATACATGTAGCACAAGAAGTCATGAAACGCATTGAGGAAGCTTCGTATCTTTTATCATCCGGGAAAGCCGCGTATAGCAAGGACAAGGAAATAAAAATATACGAGAAAACATCATGAAAGCAGAACAAAAACATTCCGGAATTCTAAACGTTATTATTAGATAAAAATAAAATATAAAGTTAGATCCTCTTCCTCTCTTCTGTATTACAAGGATGCTTAACTCTGCCTTGTATAAGATACAAATTACCAATCGTCATTTTTTTTTTATTCTAAGAAGATGGGTACTGATTCCTGTTGTATATCGTCTCTGCGTTGTTGAAACAGTCAGAACATATTGGCAAATATTATTCTGGTCATTGAAACAATGACTGCATCTATAAAGGAATTGAAATTATTTTTTGAAATCAGTTTTGACACTCCAGTGAAGCCCAGATAAAGGGTCCTAGGGTATGGATATCTCTTGATGACATACGAAGAATAAAAAGAAGAAGAAGCAGAATAAGAAGAGGGAAATGAAGGCCAGTTGAAAGGTCCTTGGGTATAGATACCTCCTGATGCCATAAAAAGAAGAAGACGACGACGACGAAGAGGGAAATGAAGGCGAGCTAAAAGGTCCTTGGGTATGGACACCCACTGATGACAGAAGAAGAAGAAGAAGATAGAAAAGGGACCCTTGAGATGACGATGCGCAGCATCGAACGTCCCCTCATTTTTTTTTTCATTTTTTTTTTTTTAACTGGTCTGGGCAGGGACCGCTTGCCAGGGCATAAGAGTGAATTCAAAGTAAACAGCTACATTCTCCGAACTTACAGTTACTAGTAGTACCTGTTCTTGTACCTGTAATCGAGTACTGCTGTAGATAAAGTGATGGTCGAGAGAGAGAGAGAGAGAGAGAGAGAGAGAGAGAGAGAGAGAGAGAGAGAATCTCAGGGTAATTCAACTGAAATGGAAGTCTGTTAAGGCTAAGAGAGTCAACAGGTTATGGGAGAATATATATATATATATATATATATATATATATATATATATATATATATATATATATATATATATGTATAATATATTATATATATATAAATAATTATTAAGAAAAAGCTAACTCAGCTAATTGGAAGATCAGGGACCATAACAAGTTCCAGTATATATCTCACGCAATAAAATCAGAATTGTTGACTTACATGGTAAATTAATAGTTAAACAAGTGAGGGTTAACGAATAATGAAACTAGTGAGGGAAAATGAATGATTAAATTAGTAGCAGCATGATATCAGATCCCGCTAAGGACAACAAAATACCAGCTATCTCACATCATAAAAACATCGTAAACAAGTGAACTTAACGAATGCAAAACCAGAAAACTGCCGGATTTGACCACAAACAAACTATGAAGATTAGGAGGGGAAATTCGTAGGTATAAGGTCAATGAAAAGCCAAATGGAAGGAGACAAAATTATCTTATTTCTACCAGAGTAAGTAACACGGAGGACCTGGCGCCTAAAGAAAGGTATTTAACCTGAGGACAAAATGAGAGGTCACAGGGTAAAACGTCATCCCTGGAACCAAGGTCAGCTTGGAAAATACGGGTGATAATTCGATTTGCGCATGTGTCAGAGAGAGAGAGAGAGAGAGAGAGGGTATATCCAATTTTTTCATAAGGATTTATTACGCATTATTAAACTAGCATAATCCGCTTATAAGGAAGAATTGAACAACAGGAACCATTTTTTAGTTTCAATGTCGAAATTCTGAATTCCCCTCCCTGCTTCTCACTGTAATATTACGTATGTTCTGCCATGAATATTTCTCTCTCTCTCTCTCTCTCTCTCTCTCTCTCTCTCTCTCTCCGTCTCTCTCTCTCTCTCTCTCTCTCTATATATATATATATATAATATATAATATATTATATATATATATATATATATATATATATATATATTCCTGATAAAAAGGTGGAATCACAAGTTTACTCTCTCTCTCTCTCTCTCTCTCTCCTCTCTCCTCTCTCCTCTCCAGTAATTCGCGATGTTAAGTTATAATTATTATACTATATACACACATTAAATATATATATCTATATATATATATATATATATATATACATATATATATATATATATATATATATATATATAGATAGATATATATATATATAATGTGTGTATATAATATAATAATTATAACTTAACATCGAGAATTACTGAAAGAGAGAGAGAGAGAGAGAGAGAGAGAGAGAGAGAGAGAGTAAACTTATGATTCCACCTTTTTATCAGGGACAAAACTCCAATACTGAATTATTTGACAACGACATAAAAGCTTCAACGCATAAACATCTAAACACAGAAGTGAGATCTCTGGGTGAACCAGTTAATAAAAGTTATGTTTTTAACCTTAAGAAACTGACAAAGAATTGAAGACAATTTAATCCTTTTGAAAATCCTTACGTTCAAATAGTTTTTTTGGGGGAAATGTATCTTACAAATTTATTGTCAAAAGGATACAAGCAATACGAGTTAAAGGTTGAATCTATTCAGAAGCTAAATCGTATCTAATGAGAAGGAGAATACTTCTTGAGGTAATTTAAATACTGAATAAGGAAATGTGACGTTTAAATGTCTCCTACTGTGTCGGTAAATAATTGACACTGATGATCACAATAATATAGGAGGAATAAAAAAATTAATCAAGAGAAATATGAAGAATTAGCATACAAATCATTGCAACAAGGAAGTGAGGGAAATTACCTGATTCTTATCATGAATTGCTTCTATCAACGGTTCGTCTAATTCATTATTCGAGAAAACTTGTTCTCAGAAAATGTAAACTGGAAAAAAAATTGCATTTGTTTAAAATTCCAAGGGAACGACACATTTGCTTGATAAGTTGACTTCGTAAGCCTTACAGAATATAAGCAGATCAATGGGATGTTAAATACGAAAAAGATGGGGTTTCAATAATAGTTAGTTAAGGGGAAATAGAATCGAAAACAACAAAATAAATGTAATGTTTTTCTTGAATTAACGAATGAACAAAAATTTTTTTACTTCTAATACTATGTATCCGTCCTTCGTCAATGGCTTGGGAATAAAGTCGAAACCGGTCAGGACCTACACCCTGCTTCTTATTTTTCACCTGTGGTAGGTTCAGATGACGCGTGCTATACGTAAAATACCACCACATATTTTCAGTTTAATACGATAGATTTCGTAGCAAGAGAAAAGTCTCTCTCTCTCTCTCTCTCTCTCTCTCTCTCTCTCTCTCTCTCTCTCTCTCTCTCACTCCAATTACACCGCATCCTTTTTCACTGGATAGTTCTCAACATGAGAAAAAAAATCCCCGTGGATTAGCGTATCTCTTTACGATGGGAAAATACGCATTAGGAACATGTTCCACGTGCAAATTACCCACCGCCGTCCTTAACTTAACCTCAACGCCTCAGAAAAAAATACACGTGCGTGACGTTACCTGAACGACACCGTGGAAATTAACCGTACTGCTTAGTGCTTATCTTATAAGAGAGAGAGAGAGAGAGAGAGAGAGAGAGAGAGAGAGAGAGAGAGACTACTTTGCACAGTAGCCAGGAATGGAATTTAACATATTCTACAGTTTATAAAGTTATATCGCTGTTTATTGTGTCAAAAAGGGGGAATAAATAAAA
>NC_061103.1:39535457-39547957 GCF_015104395.2 Macrobrachium nipponense
GCTAACACCGTACCTTGCGGCACACCAGGATATTACCTTGGACTTCATCCGATTTTCTCGTCGTTTGCAATAACTATCTGTTTTCTGTTGTGTAAAAATTCTTTTAACCATCTTCCTACTTTATCCACGATATTGTGTTTTCTAATTTTCTTCGCTAATATATTATGGTCTACTTTATCAAAAGCTTTTGCAAAGTTTTCTAAATAAACCACATCTGTTTCATTTCCCGCTTTTCATATTTTTGAATATGTTCTCACGGTGGACTAACAGTTGGGTTTGTGTACTTTTTCCGGGTACGAAACCATGTTTGTCCCTTTATTAAACAAAAAATTATTTTTATTAAATGTTTCATAATATTTTTTCTTCATTACCCTTTCATACACTTTCATAATATGTGATGTTAGACTCACAGGCCTATAATACTTGCCTCTAGTCTTGATCCACTTTTGAAGTAGGGGTAATATATGCTAATTTGTGCTCATCATAAATCTTGCCTGTATACACTTTGTCTTAATAATATTGCAAGTGGCTTTGCGATAGAATGAACTACTTTCTTTAACAAAATAGCAGGAATTCCATCAGGCCCTGCAGCAGCTCCATTTTTAATTTCATTAATAGCCTGCACAATATCAGCTTCATTAATATCTATGTCAGCTAAATATTCCACTATTTTCATCCCTTACTTCTATATCATTATCTTCATTATCTATTCTAGGGTGAATTCTCTCTATATCGTTCTGCCAGTATGTTGCAAATTTCCTTTTTTCATTCGTTAATCTCCCTTCAATTCTCAGAGGGCCTATTTCTATTCTTCTTTTATTCATCTTCTTCGCATATGAGTATAATAGCTTGGGGTTTTTGCTTGATATTTAATAGGGTTTTTCTTCCAAGTCCCGTTTTTCATTTTCTTTTGATTGTATAATCTTTTGTTCTGCATTTTCTATCTTACTTTTTAGTTCTATAACTTTCCATGCATTTTTTTCTTTTGCAAGACCTTTTTTCCACTTTCTGATTTTCTGGAACAAGATCCTTCTGTCTCTTGGTATGCATGAATGATGTTTACTTTTCTTCTTCGGTATATATTTTTCCACTATTTTCTCCAATATTTTATATAATATCTCCGTATTTACCCTTATGTCATCAACTTACGAAAATGTTATCCCAATCTTTGTTTGAATTCTTCATTTTTCAATTGCAAATTTCTGAACCAATTTTATATTTTTACTGTAGAAGTTGTATTTTCCATATCCTTCCCACTTTTTCATTTCTTGCTTATCTCTATTTTCACTTGCTTTGGAATGAACTGTTAATTCTATGACATTATGGTCTGAAATATTCGCATTATAAACTATTATTTCTTTAACATAATTCATCTCGTTCACAAAATACTAGGTCTAAAGTATTTTCCTTCTTTGTTGGCAGTGATTTATTTGTTGAATGTTGTATTCTAGTAGCATATCTAATAGCTTTTCAAATTGCCTCTTATCTTCTGCACTACTATTACTCTCTTTTTTATATTATAAGTACAACCACAATCTCCTATTCGTTTCTTTCCATTCTACGAAAGGAAGTTGAAGTCACCAGATAGGAGATAGTCCCAGTCCTTGTGATTTCTACATATATCATCCAATTTTTCAATTATTAAGTCAAACTCTTTAGTATTAGGAGTCTATATATTACTATGTTCATCAATTTTTTCCAGATTCTTCAAATTCTAACCGCTATTAGTTCACATTCTGAGTTACTATATTTCTCATATATTTTTCCTTGTTTTTTGTCTTTCCCATATATTGCGGTTCCCCCTTGAATTCCTATTTTTTCTATCTGATCTATAAGTTTGGAACCCTTTTATTTGATCATCATTCCCAGTCGTCTTGGGAATACCAGGTTTCACTTATATTCATTATATCTATTTTCTTTTCATTTTGGGTTAGTTCTTCTAAGTACTCTATTTTTCTTTTTGAGTTACTCGTAACTAAACCCTGCGCATTCATCACTATGATGGTTTGCGTGTTTTCTCCTTCATTTAATACTGGTAGTAATAAGGATTTTCCCATGTCTCTTTCCTGTTCTGGTAGTTGTTTCTTTTTTTCATTTCCAGAAATTCTGACATTAAAAAATCCAACTTTTCCATAATATTTGATCTTCCTTCATCATAATTATTCATTTTGTGTCTGAATCGCAATTTTCTCCGTTTCGCAATATCCTCTTGCATAATAAATACAGTTATTATCTCTTGAGTAGAATTTCGGAGCTGATGCTTTGAAATTTTTTGCTGACAACCTCTGCATATCTCATTGGTGGTTTGCTTTTCTCTTTTACCTGATATTCTTGATTTTCTCTCTTTATTTGTTTCTTTCTTATTTGGATTTTATTACTTGGTTGGTTATTTATTTGATTATGATTCATGGTCTACAGGGTGCATATATTTGCATTTTTTGTCGAACTTACCATCCTTTTCTTTTAGGTTCTTTTACATATTTTTGGATGCAGATCTCTGCAATCATCCCCATATCCATCTAAGTATGCACATTTACCATATATTTCATAGTTTTGACATATCTTAGGATGTTTGTAGTAACATCTTTTCTCCAAATCTGCAATTCCCTCTTTTCAAAAGGTTGCAGATTTTGTCTTTTTCTGTCTATTTTTTCCTCTTTCCCGTCATTGTATAGATCTGGGTAGAGCCTCTTCGGGATTTGCTTTTCTGTTGTCATATCGTAATTTATTTCTTCGTAGGTATTGCTGCTTTATTGCCTCATATGTAGTATCAATGAGTATCTCTGCATCCAATACTTTTATCTTGTTCTTTGTTTTTCCTTATTTTTTTTTTCTGTCATTTCATTTTTGTTTTACTTCTCTTCCGTTTTCCTCTTCTTCTTTTTCTTCTTCTTCTTCCTCTTCCTCTTCTTCTTCATCCTCAACTATTTGTACATTCAATCTTGATTTAATACATTGTCTATCCATGATAGACATGTTGAACAAAAAATTCTTGTATCTTTTCTCAAATCTTGTATTACCTCAGCACACTGTGGATGGGTCGGAATGTTGCATGCAGCACATTTTCTGATTAGGTTTTGTGGATTGACTATGCTATACCAAACCTTACACAGTTTGCATGCTTTTGGCATTCTTTTTCCTAATGCATCAATTAGGATATTCACAAGATTCACCTTATTCATTTTCTTTGTCGGAATATGTTGGTTTATGTATATTTTCTTTATGAGTCTCTTGACCACTTGGATTTTATTTGGAACTTCTTCAATTATTTTCAAGATGTTTTCATTAGATTTGTTCCAGTTTGAAGGAATCACGCGATAAGATGAGTTCTCCCAATTCATGATTTGACGACGTCAGGGCAAATGGTGGTTAATCCTCAGTAGGTTGATCCTCCTGCCTTCCGATTAAATATTGGAGATTTATTTGTACTATTTGCGATGGGCTTATGTATCAGGGAAGAAGTAGACTGTCAGGTAGGTGAACCGCGGATCTAGCAAACATGAGTAGATGCCTATGTCTGAATGAACATAAGGAGGCTAGAACTAGACAGCATTTTTATTTATCTATTTAATCATTCATTTATTTACTTTTTATTTATTCGTTCATTCATTCGTCAAGATAAGACGCACAAGCTGACATTAGTACAAAATCCTCCTCTGCAAGCAAGTACAGTTACTCAGCAAACTCGTTCATGGAATTTCAACGCGTCCGTAAATAGTGATCAGCGACTAAACCAAAACTGACCAAAGGTAAATATCTCTGTATCCATTTCCCACATACAGTCATGGAAAACGAGTTAATTAAATTTTAAAATGATGCTGTCTGAGAGAGAGAGAGAGAGAGAGAGAGAGAGAGAGAGAGAGAGAGAGAGAGAGAGAGAGAGAAGCATCAAGAACCATGATCTCGTGATATGGACGATGAATATCAACAAACTTCCCGCGTACCATGATTTGCCGAAGAACTACGCTATCCAGTTTGTCTCCACAGGAAGGATTAAGGAGAGGGGACCCCGTCCCCCTTAAATCCCCTGTACCCCTCCCCTTTAGTGCCTCCCCCCAAAAAAAAGAAAAAACCACCTCCCATCGTTAACATTTAAGCAAGCATCCCAGCATCCCAGCGGGAGTGGTTGCTTGAACAAGGTCACGGAAGGGGGAACGCACCGGCAAAGCAAGAATATGATATCCAGGGCACGTGACAAAAAAGGGATGATACGTAGAAGGGTGTGGCCTGATAAGACTATGGCTCATTTGCATAATCTCCCAGGTACCATGACGATTTTGCGTTCAAGGTAAATTCTAACTGGGGTATTGTCGCCTGAAAGATTTATGATACTGGATGCGATAATTGTCCGGGTCTACATATATATGAAAAAAAATCAAGTTTTTTAGTTTTTTTTTTATACATCACCGAATCCAAGGTTCAGCTTTATCAAAAATAATTATCATTTTGAAGTTTTGGTAGTACAGGATTTTTTATTTATCTATTTTTTTTTTTTCAAAAATGGTATAAATATTACACCTATTGAGACTCCTTTATGAGAATATTCTTCAAATTATTCTTCTTCTCGGTTAAGAGAGTGCGTAATTTTTTCAAATAAAAGACTTGTTAATAAAAAAAAAAAAGACTATACAAGAAAGTAATTACATACGAATGCGACATGAATTACTTATAACTAATATAAATTATAACTTTCGTAACTTGTTCAGAAATAATGAGGGAATATAGATGAATTATTATATTTAAGAAGTTGCTGAGTTTAAGTTCAGACAGAGAGAGAGAGAGAGAGAGAGAGAGAGAGAGAGAGAGAGAGAGAGAGAGAGAGAGAGAGATCATTGTTTCTAAAACAAAATAATTGAAATCAGTAAGGCAAAAAAATAATAAGAAATAAATAAAAATGAGAAATTACCTTCGGAGCGTTTGACTTCAACTACAAAACAAAAGTCTACCAGTAAATGAGAAGAGAGAGAGAGAGAGAGAGAGAGAGAGAGAGAGAGAGAGAGATTGTTGTTTTTAAAGTAAGCTAACGAATTTGCAAAGGCAAAATGAAATCCGGAACAATACCCTAACAAAAAATGAGAGAGAGAGAGAGGAGAGAGAATAGAGAGAGAGAGAGAGAGAGAGAGAGAGAGAGACTGTTGCTTCTGAAGTAAGCTAACGAAATTAGCAAAGGCAAAAAAAAGCGAGAAATGACGTTGAAATCCGGAGCAATACTCTGCAAAAAAAAAAAAAAAAAAAAAAAACGAGAGAGAGAGAGAGAGAGAGAGAGAGAGAAAGAGAGAGAGAGAGAGAGAAGAGAGGTGTGAGTGACTGACACCAGTGACATGAGTAAGGGTTAATTCACCCACGATGGCATTTGAAGCCACGGTAATCATTCCCCCGAGGTCTTTAATTGCTAATGACGGCCGTGCCCTTGTGGGAAGGAGGAAGAACTCACGAAAAGGCTAAAAAAAATGGCTGGTCTGAAATGATCACCGTTTTTTTTTCTTTCTTTTTTTTTACGCGGCTTAACTGTAATTGCACCAGCGGGTTGTGTGGGTGGGCAAAGACTCCTATAACAAGAAAGGGGAACGGAAAAAGAGAGAGAGAGAGAGAGAGAGAGAGAGAGAGAGAGAGAGAGAGAGAGAGAGAAAGGAATTAACAAGGAATTTGAAGGAACGGTGTGAGTTTATGCTATTGTTGATGGCCCCGTTACCGGTGACATTGACATCTGGCTACGCGAACTTGAAAAATTGTCTCCTGTGCTTGCACCGCAAGAATCACTTTCATTGTTGTCGGCTGAATGGTCGTCAACTCCTTGGTTCGGTTACTGTCATTTTATTTATTACAGCTAAGAGACAAAGCGGATCTTGGTCTCCTGCTGGGGAGACAGCAGCTACTTTTAAAAGGCTCCGTTATTAAAAAAAAAAAAAAAAAAAAAAAAAAAAAAAAAAAAAAAAAAAAAAAGTTATTACTTTTTTCTTTTTGTTTTTCTTTTGTCGTGCAGCTTAACGAACTTGACGCCTGAAACTGTACATCCGAAGTTGTAATCTAAGGTATCCAATTCAATTCAGTATTAATGCGTTTCCTTGGGCCTGAGAATGAGTCTACACGCTTTTAATCATACGCGTCAGGAAATGTAACTCTGATATTATTCTTGAGTACGATAAGGTTTCCAGGCGAGTTTTTAATCAATCTTCAGTGGCAAAACATCTCAGAGGTGACCATCCATTACCTCTAATCTCATTTAAAATCTGTGTCCCCGTCATATTTCTTAGCACATATGTGAGGTTCTCTCCAAGTTCAACCTTTACAACCCTGCACTACCTTTCCTATACTTCTTATAGGCCTCTTTGCTTCGCTGTCCAACCACCCCAACATTTTTATTTGTCTTAAGCAATGACTGGCCAAAAGTGGCCCAGTGCTTGGCCTGAAGGTCTTAAATTTCTTACATCAATGTATTAGCCATGACCAGCTGATGCAGCAGTCCAGATGGGCTGATCTTGTCTTACATATTCTGTCCTGGCATTGCATATTCTGCTGTTAGCTATGCTGTTTTATTTTACTGGTTAAGACTATATTGAATCAGATAATTTCATATCACAGAGTTTCTCTTTTTTAGCGTGTTGCTCATAAGTAAACCTTCCTATATTGTTATCTTATATACTTTTGATATCGCACTGTTATACATAACTGATTTTTTACATTCAAAGCTAACATTTATGCCAAATGGCAATGAAGTAAAAGCTGGCATTTGAACTCACTTAAAATATAAAAAAAAAAATTATGTATGAAAAGTACTCTAATTAAATATTTACCGACAAAAAGTTGTTTGATATATATATATATATATATATATATATATATATATATATATATATATATATAATATACATATATATATATATATATATATATATATATATATACACACATATATATATATATATCTGTATATATAAATATTATATATATATTATACACACATATATACTATATATATATATATAATATATATATATATATATATATATATATATATATATATATATACATATATGCTATATATATAATATATATATATATATATATATATATATATAGTGTATATATATTATTATTTATTTATTTATTTATTTATTTATTTATTTATTTATTTATTTATTTATTTATTTATTTATTGTTTATTTATTTATTTATTTATTTAGTGAGCATGATTCTGCCCGTTACTATCGTATACATCACTCTAGTCTACGTGCCTTTAAAATGCATGTCACAAAAAGCATAACTGATCATAATCATATGATCCTGTTTACATTTGAAAATCCTCTCAAATACTGTAGCATCAAGACCCGCCCACCCCTTCTCAATATCGTTCAACTGTATCATGAGATCACTGCGTTTTATAAAGTTAATATCAACGCGTGTGGTGGACAAACAAATCTGAACTCTACAATAAAGTAAATGTCCTTAATTTTAAGTGTACAAGTTTTTATTAACAGTTGGCTGTGTTTCATTTAGCGAGGTTTGAATTAAACCATTTTCATTGTATTACAGACGAACTGGAATAGTCAGATGACGTTTCACAACAGGAATGTGTCAAGATGTGACAAGATGTTGATAGTGATAAAGTAAGAAGAATGAAGATCTAGTCTTTTTTTTTACCTCTTTTGAAAATACAAAGCCGATATAAGATCGATAATATATTCAAGAGCTTTATTAATGTTTATCACAAGCATGAAACCAAAACTAATAGTTTCTTTTCATGTAGCTGTATGCCTACACGAAATTACCTTCTATTTTTTGGTTTCACAATTGTGATAAACAATTATAAAACTTCTTTTATTAATCTCATTACCAAATCTTATATTGCCTTTATCACAAAAGAGGCGGAAGGTAAGTCTGTAGTTAACCAAGAAGAGAAGGTCTCGTGTACCTGAGTATATTTAACCAGAAAGAGGTTTTTCGTGTAACGGTGTAGCTGAGAATATTTAACCAGATAGAGAAGGTTTTTCGTGTAACTAAGTATATTTAACAAAAAAAGGTAGGTTTTTCGTATAGCTGAGAATATTTTAGAGAAGGTCTTTCGTGTAGCTGAGTATATTTAGCCAGAAAAAAATTTTTTTTTTTCAGCCAAAAAGAGATTTTCCTGTAACTAAGTATATTCAATGAAAAAATGTAGTTTTTTTTTCATATAGCTGAGTATATTTTGGAAAAAGTCTTTTGAGTAGCTGAGAATATTTAGCCAGAAAGAGGTTTTTCCCGTAGGTGAGTATATTCAACCAAAAAGAGAAGGTTTTTCGTGTAACTAAGGATATTCAATTAAAAAATGTAGTTTTTTTCATATAGCTGATTATATTTTGGAGAAGATTTTTCGTGTGAGCTGGGTATATTTAGCCAGAAAGAGGTTTTTCCCGTAGGTGAGTATATTCAATCAAAAGAGAGAAGGTTTTTCGAGTAACTAAGAATATTTAACCAAAAATAAAGTGTATGTTTTTCGTATAGGGGTCTTTCGTGTAGCTAAGTATCTCTAACCAGAAAGAAGTTTACCCCGTAGGTGAGTATATTCAACTAAAGAGGTTTTTCGTGTTTGTATGGTGTTTTTACGTTGCATGGACCCAGTGGTTATTCAGCAACGGGACTGCAATTGGCAAACAGCTGAAGGTTTTTCGTGTAGCTGAGTATATCAAACTAAACCAAAAAGAAGTTTTTCTCGAAGCTGAGCATCGACGAACACAGAGAAGTTCTCCGTGTGGGTAAATATATTCGATTGCAGAGAACGCCATGTGCTGCATATTAAACAGGATGGATGAATGAAAAACGGAGAATTATTTGTCTTTGAGACACGTAAAAGCTTTTTCCAAGCGTGTTGGTTTCATCCTTGGGAATAATGAAGGACGGCAATAAAATGCTATCTGCAAATCAAGCTGTGAAGATGGTTTGCACAAATCATAATGCATTATTCCGTTCTTCTTTTTTTGAGATTTTCATCTTTGAACATAGATGATTTCCCTGTCTTAATATTTTTTTTCGTGGTAATAAAACAAGTTTGAAAGAGACGGATCTTGTACTTGCTTTGGTCAGTGTTTAATTAATGATCGTGGTTCCTGAGTGACGTCGATAATTTTCCTTTTAAGGCTATTTGCCGATGAATATAATATCTTGCTAAAAAGTCTCTAACTGACTTATAAAAATGTGCTGCATGAGTATACATCTAAAAAGGCATTAAACTAGCATGTCAGAAAGAGCATATAAGAAATAGAACTTCCTGTTTTGCTTGAAGAGATAATTATGCATAAAAGAATGCCAATTATGCATAAAAGAATTACTTCTACAACTAGACACTTGGAGTTAGTGCAGCTCATTTATTTATAGCAATTTAACATTACTGCAACAGTGACCAATTATACAGTTACCGTTTATACACTTTTAAAATTAAATTGACAAAATATATCAAGTCATTAACCTTCAAGAAAATCAAAATATACTCCAATCTTCAAAGACTGAGCAAGGATATGCCTTGAATTCCCTCCACTCGCCTCGGGAAGAAATCTAAGAAGTTGATTTTTAAAAGATCTTCAAGACCTGGTAAGTTAAATTACTGGTACTGAGCCACAACCTACGTCAGTTTTGATATTACCTGACATTTACTGGTCAACATTTTCAAAGGAACAACCCGAGATAAAGTGACGTTAAATATCAACTCCACGAGTTAGGTTTCTCCTGCGCGTGAGATATGTTGAACCTGTTTTACTTAAGTATGATCATTAGATGGAACTCTAATATGAAGGGAGAATTTTACAGTAGAATTACTGAAAGTTACCTACGTACACATCATCAAATAATTATATCAATCAAAGTGGAAAGTTAATGCACTAAGACTTCTTGAAATACATCATGGTATAACAGAGAACATTCTAGGTGACATCTGTGGTAAATCTTAGAACAAATCCACAGGTAACTTCGTCCATGTCTTAATGAAAAAAAATAACAGCTCTCCCGTGCCCTCATGATCACGATATATCTCTTGGTGATACAATATCCCAAACTGTAAGTAAAAAGATCGGCCAGTGTTTAAAGCTGTTCCGATGATGCGGATATCGCTGTAATGAAGTATGATGAAGTTGTTCTCAAAAATGTCCAGATAAATGGAGCGGAAGTGATGAAAGAACGGAAGAGCCTTATTATCCAGGAAGCAATAGAAGACAGGTAACTTGTGGTCTACATATGGACGAGATTGACAAGCTGGCTACGAGATACAGTGAGGAAGTGGTTAGTGTACAATTTTATATATATATATATATATATATATATATATTATATATATATATATATATGTGTGTGTGTGTGTGTGTGTGTACAGTATATGTGTGTGTATGAGTGTGTGTATGGTATATATATATATATATATATATATATATATATATATATATATATATATATATTTATTTATATATATAGATATTTATTTCTTATATAGATAGAAGGCCCTACGTATATCTCAAGTAGTACAAATATAACGAAAGTAAACCAGAAATATAAAAAAAGCACAACAGTTACACAGATGTCTTTGAACAGAACGGGAAGTCAAGGCAATCACTCCCCAATAACTGTATTAAGAGAGAGAGAGAGGAGAGAGAGAGAGAGAGAGAGAGAGAGAGAGAGAGAGAGAGAGAGTTAATACTGAAATCGATGTGTCAGCGGCACTAACGGGATCGTTCTGCAAAAGTAACTGTACGACAACAAAGCTGATTTTTCCCTCCCGACTCTCCTTGAAAACTAGATAAGGGAGTGATGACCACTTCGGGAACGTGAGTCGACGAGCTTCTTGCTGAGAGAGAGAGAGAGAGAGAGAGAGAGAGAGAGAGAGAGAGAGAGAGAGAGAGAGAGAGAGAGAGAGAAAATCGAATAAAGAGACAGACGGACAGACGGAAAGAGAGACTGAACAAGTCTAATTATGAGAGAGAGAGAGAGAGAGAGAGAGAGAGAGAGAGAGAGAGAGAGAATCATATTCTGCTTGACAATGACAGACAAGACCAAGATGGCTAAGAGTAATAGTTTGGAATAATTAATAAGTTAATGAAACTGCTAATTGCAAAAATAGTGCATCCTCGATAGATACGAGAGGGAAATAACAAGAAGCTTTGGTGAGAGAGAGAGAGAGAGAGAGAGAGAGAGAGGAGAGAGAGAGAGAGAGAGAGAGAGATTAGATTACCGAAATGAGATTTCAACAAGAGATGATTAACGCAATTGTTCAGTAGCAACAGAGAACCTAATGCCTAGTCTCTGATATTTCTCCTCGTCATTCTTACAGTGATCACTGTGGTTCCATATCTGAGATACATTTACCTCTTGATTGCATCCTAAAAACAAGAAAATATATGGCCGAGTACAAAGCAACATGACTTTCCTACCAACATATTGGGGTCCATGATTTGTAGTCTCCTTTCCTTGATAATTACGCCGGTGACGACTCCTTGCAACTTATTAGATAAGTTATTTATTCCCCCACTTATCAGGTGTGAATATCTGCGTTCCAGCTCTCTGTCCCTATAGAATATGAACGATAAATTTTCCAATATATATATATATATATATATATATATATATATATATATATATATATATAATATGTCTGATCACATCACCGTAATTTATATATACGCATTAAGCTACAAATGTCCTTTAATATCTAATTTTCTCTACCTCAGAATTAATAAATAATGCTTCATTATATGTTAACTGAAGGGGAATTTTTGGTTGATCAATAATTTTTCTGTTCGGCTACCCGGGGCGCGACCGAAATTATTGCCAACTAAAAATTCCCCTTCAGTTAACATATATGAAAATATATTAATTCTGAGGTAGAGCAAATTAGATATTGAAGGACATTTGTAGCTTAAAGCATATATATATATATATATATATATATATATATATATATATATATATATATATATATATATATATATATATATATATATATATATATATATAAATATATATATATAATATATATATATATATATATATATATATATATATATATATATATATATATATATATATATATATATATAAAATATATATATATACATATATAATTGAAGACGTCTTGGGAAAGTCAAAACCAGTCAGGTTCTATGACATGTCTCGTTTTCCGTGTTATATCAGTATATATTAAATGAAAAAAATTAACGTACTGTTTAATTCGAATACAAAAGCATGAGTCAAATTAAAAAGAAAAAATAATGGTGAAATATTCTACAAAATGGCTGATTATTTGACGTACAAATAAATCTTACAGAAAATGAGTCACGAGGAAAATAACAAATTAAATGGAACTATTAAGAGTTAAGTGAACCAGTGAACTGAAGGACAAAACGTTTAAGAAAAAGTAGTCGGTGACACAATATACCATTGTCTGGTAAAACAAATTAAAGAAAAACATAAGAAATGATTTTTCAATGACGATAACACTGAGAAAAAGGTATCCGTTTTTTAGAGAGGAGAGGAAAAAAATA
>NC_061103.1:39552067-39554567 GCF_015104395.2 Macrobrachium nipponense
TATTAAACAATTTAGCATAAACAATGCAAATTTTTCTTTCCACTAAATAATGAAAAATAAATGAAAGCGAGAAACATGAATAAAACTGAAAAATATACCCTTCTTAATGGAAATCAAAGAAATAATCACATGTAAATCTGTAATTGCAATAACAACAAATTTTGTATAAACCTTGTAAATTCGTATTTTCCCTGAATACTTTATAAATAAATGAAAGCGAGTCACATGAATAAAACTGAAAAATATGTTCTTAAAGTAAATCAAAAGCAATGAGCAAGTGCAAATATGCAATTGCAATAATAAAGAATTTAGCATAAACCTTGCAAATTCATCTTTTCCCTGAATACTCACTAAAATAACAGGATCACCTTTCGTCAAACTTTAATGACTCAATCTCATTTGACGTAACTCGAATCTCGAGTTTTTTTTCTTTTATGACATTTTCCTTCACAACCGTTACGAGAGAGAGAGAGAGAGAGAGAGAGAGAGAGAGAGAGAGAGAGAGAGAGAGAGAGAGAGAGAATTTCCAAATTTTATTCTCCCTTTTTCTTGGAATTCCGACCAAGACAAGGTTTTTCTTGGCTCCTGGGAAATACTTTCTTTGTCAGCAGGGTTCTTTACGCCAAGTAACGGGGGTGACCTTTAGGAAAATAAGATTGCAAAAAATTAGGAAAAAACCGAGACACAGATGTTAACGTGACACTAAATCATCAAAGAGAGAGAGAGAGAGAGACCCGAGAGGAGAGAGAAGAGAGAGAGAGAGAGAGAGAGAGAGAGAGAGAGAGAGACTGCAATCACTTCTTCGCGTTCAGGAAACCATTTTTATATAACCGGAGATATTGCATTTCGGCGGAAAATGAGAGAGAGAGAGAGAGAGAGAGAGAGAGAGAGACCAGTTATCTCAGCAATCCATCCCAATTTAATGTCAAGGAAACCGTCTTCTGCTGCTTAACCAGAAAAGTTTATATTTCAGGAAAACACGCAGCAGATACCGACCATCCAATACAGTTAAGATGTGAGGGAAATATCTTTGTATACCCACTCCCTTCAAATGTGGGGGAGAGGAGGAGGAGGAGGACGAAAAAGACTTTAACCTGGAGATATCAGAACAGGAAATACTACCGGCCCATTGATTTTCCTATGAATGAGCCAAATTCGCAGAGAACGAAGGTGAGTCAATGTCATGCATGATTTTATCATCACATGATTGCTTGGGGAATATGGATGTGATCTCTGCTTCACACATGTGCGCACGCATGCATACATGAATACACACACACACACACACACACACACACACACACATATATATATATATATATATATATATATATGATATATACTATATATATATAGATAGATAGATAGATAGATACATACATACATACATACATATAAATAATTATATATATACCTATATCTATATATGTAGTATATATGCATACATACATACATACATACATACAATACATCATTATATATATATATATATATATATATATATATATATATATATATATATATATACTTTCATCCATACATATCTATGCATACATGCAAAAACTAATTAAATATGACTACTTCTACTTAAATACACAAATAATTATGCAAATTACTAATTAGCCATCAAATTCAACAGAACTGCAGGATTTACCCGAATAATTAAAAAAAGTCAATAAATAAATACGCTCATACATTGGAGGATCTTGTGAAACAAAATATCACTACATGCAAAAATCATGCAAGAACACCAAAAAAAATGAATTCAGTGGAAAAGTGAACGACAGAAAATATTAAACAAAAAACAACATATGAAAAAAAACCAACACGATGAAAAGTACGTGGAGTCTAATCGGAAAAAAAAGGCTCAATTTTCAACCCTGACTGCGCGCGCATGCTAAACGTAAAACGCTAACTGACGCTGACAATAATGTTCTGACGGAAGAAAGGGCCTTGAAACACGAGTGAACGTTATTCTTTTGTTAAGAGCAAAAAGGCAGGAAATGATTTTCATTTCACGACTAACTGTATGTATATTATGACAAAAAGCTGCTTATTCATGGATTTGCAAATTTCAAAGCGACTGGAAGCCTTTGTGCAGGATATGTCATTTGTGCAATGTGTGTGTATATATATAATATATATATATATATATATATATATATATATATATATATATATATATATATATATATATATAGTGTGTAAACATGATCTATAATAATCAGAAATATATTACACCAATTCATGCAACCTTGAACGTAACCCGTTCATGAAAAAGCAAATAAGCCTGATCAAAGCTCCCCGTCTCCCGCGGGTTAAATTTCTGGGTATAGGTTACAAAATTACATAAATTGCAACCCATTACATGTAATGGGCGATTTTAGTGCTCGTGTATCAGCTTTTAAAGGAAGAACAATTCAACCTCGGTCTAAAACTGTTTTACAAAAATATGGTTAATCGTGGATTCAAAGGTTACAGATTCGTTAGCACATTTCAT
>NC_061103.1:39557067-39592067 GCF_015104395.2 Macrobrachium nipponense
AAACAGTAAGGCTATTCTGTACCTTATCCTCGCAAAGAACGGGCAGTGACTGAGAGAATTTAAAAAAAATATAAACAAGCACTCTAGGCGATGAACAACTGAACAGAGAGGATTGCGTATATATATATATATATATATATATATATATATATATATATATATATATATATATATATGCTTGTAAGTATGTATGCATATTTATATGCACATAATAATATCAAAATAAAGCCAAATGTTCCTTTAAGTAGATCGAGTTATTACTTAGAAATACATAATAATAATAATAAAATAATAACTTAATAATAATTTTTAATTAATAATTAAATTAATTAATTAATTAATAATACTAATTATTAATAATAATAATATAATAACTTTCTTATAATTAATTAATTATATATTATATTATTATTATTTTATTATTTATTATTATTAATATTATTATTATTATTATTATTATTATTAATAATAACAATAATAATAATAATGAATAAGAATAATAATAATAATAATAATAATAATATAATAATAATAATAATAAAAATCAATGTAAATGCTCCTTTTGGTAGATGTGCTTGCAGGATATTCGAGAAAAGATATGATCACCTATTCAATACCCAAAACGGTATTGATTATTTTCAAAGTGTAGGAAAATTAAGCCCGTTAGTATTTTCAATACACTTGAGAGCACTTGTTTTACATAGAAATGCCCAATTCTATAAATTGGACAAATCCGTTTAGAAATAACCAAAGCCGGTTTACTGTTCACGCTTAAACAAACACCAAAGACCGATATCGTAAACGTTTTGAATGAAGAGGAAGTATCGAGTTAGCTTAACCACTAAAACGCTATAGTAGATTCACCGTGCATTTGATGTCTAGGCCAGTCCCTTACGACCCTCCTGATTGGCTGTTGATAAGACAATCACAGGACTGGAAACTCTCAGTCTCTCTCGAGAGTTCACACGGGCAGGATGTATGTTCCACCTCTCCTGAAAGACGTATCCCTCAGGAGGTGCCTCACACTGAAGGACCTGGGGCAACCCGAACAAGCTGTAAGGTCTGTAAGGTAAAGAGGTGGAACATAGATCCTACCCATGTGAACTCTCGAGAGTGACTAAGGAGAGTTTCCAGCCCTGTGATTGGCTTATCAACAGCCAATTAGGAACATCGTAAGGGACTGGCCTAGACATTAAATGCACGGTTGATGTGAATCTACTATAGTGATCACAGTATCCGGAGACTCGCATTTTTACTAGAGTCCTTTATCGATTTATTTATCTATTTATTAACTTTTTTTTCTGTAAGTCAGATCTCTTCTTTCTGTATTTCCCTTTTCCTTCTCTTAAGTCTTTTTAATGAACACTTCAGTATTCTTGGAAGTGTGGATTTCAATCAATGTCACCTTTTGTGGCCTTGTTCGATGTGAATAGAGTTAATCTTCTGAATAATAATAGTAATAATAATAATATCACAAAACCAATTCGTTTTTCATAAATCATACCTAACAATGACACACCAGTTTCGATACTGGCAGGAGAACGATCTGGAGAAAAAAAATTCTCGCCGATGATAATAATAATAATAATAATAAAAAAAAAAGGCCTTCATCTCTGAAGCTTATCTTACGTAAACAGTTCCTGTTTGGGCGCATTCTCTCCCCTTAACCTGAGTAAACAGGAAGGAGATTGTATGGGAACACGGAACACCACCATAGTTCCCGTCACTAGTTTTCGTCAATGTTACGCCTTGTTATCGCGGATCGAAGTGGCTCTAAAAATACAATTTAATTCTTGAAGCTCTTTCGTGATTAGATTATTAAGCAAAATCGAATCACTAGAAATAAGACTCAAAAATACATGGTCACTGACGCCGAAATTATATATATATATATATATATATATATATATATATATATATATATATATATATATATATATATCATATATAATAGATATATATATATATATACTTATATATATATATGAGATATATTCTATATATTATAATATATACATATATAGATATATATGTATATATCTATATATATATGTATTATATATATATATATATATGGATATATAGTGTATATATATATATATATATATATATTAAATATATATATATATATATATATCGCTCGAGGTGGCTTCAAAAATGCAATATAATTCTGGGACCTGTGCAATAAATATATTCATAATAAAAATCAAATAATTTAGGAAAGGTTCGTATAGTTTTTCGCTCCAGGTGGCTTCAAATACAATGTAATACTGGGAGCTGTGCAGTAAATATAATCATAAAAATACATATTCATTTAGAAAAGGTTCGTATAGCTTATAGTCACTGACGCCGAAATAGATTTATAAAATAATTTCGCTCCAGGTGGCTTTAAAAAAGTAATATAATTCTGGGAGCTGTGCAGAAAATACATTTATAAAAAAAAAAATCAAATCATTTAGAAAAGATTCGTATAGTTTATGGTCACTGACGACGAAAGATAGAAAATAATTCATTTTTAATGGTTTTTTCCCTTCATTTTTAATGGTTCTTTCCCTTATCTTCAAATTTCCCTTAGTTGGCGCGTCGAAAATCATACGGTTTTGGTTTATGTCGTAATGTCAGTCATATCTAATGCATATTTACAGCTCACTTTGATATTCCATATAGATTATCTTCTATAAACAAAGAATGATAACAGATTAAAAGACTTCAGGCTTTGTTAAAAATATATTACCATTTCCTCTCGCAATTTAAGCCCGGGAATATGCTAACAGAAGTCCCCCATCAAATACAACAATAACACGCGATCTTATACAACATCTAATATAAACCTGGTCATTACCGCGCATACGGGCGCATGCGCGTTAGTCATCCGTACAACCCTCACCTCTGTTTGCGAGACCAAATCGTAAACAAGCGTAGATCTCACTTTCAGGAAGTGTGTGTTTGTGTGCGTGTGGGGGCGTGCAGGTGTATGTGTGTTTGTGTAGGTGTGTGTATTACCGAGAAACGCAACCCTTTCGCGCGCGCATACTACATAAGCATGACATACAGGAGATCTCGGAAGACATAAAACCCGCTTGGAAGCTAATTCCGGTAATAACAGACCGATCTACGAGTTCCACGCCCTCTGGGTCCCCCAGTAGGAAAATACGCCCAGCGCTACAAATACGTCCACGGGGGCGGGGAAGAAGTTGGAGTCTCGGTGGAGGGAGAGGGGGAGGGGTGAGGAGGTGAGAGGGAGGAGGAAGCAGGAGAAGAAACTATCTTGAGGCATGGATAAGTTCCCAAAAACTGTAGCCGCTTTTGCTGCTATACTGGATGAGGATCTAGAGAGAGAGAGAGAGAGAGAGAGAGAGAGAGAGAGGAGAGAGAGAGATGCAGAAGTGGTGGGAGGTTCAGAGCGGTACTCGTAGAAAAGAGGAGGGTGAGGAGGAGGAGTAGGAGGGTGAGGAGGAGGAGGAGAAGGTGTAGTTGAACAGGGCGTGTGTTTGTAAGTCCGTCCCGTGGGTGGTTATACCGTTATCTTGTTACGAGACCTCAGGAAGGAAAGGACAATCGCCTCTCACTACTACTACTACTATCTCTCTCTCTCTCTCTCTCTCTCTGAATATCATTGAGCGCACCATGGTGATTGCTGAATAAGGGCGCTTATCTTCATTCTCTTTCTCTCTGTCTCTCTCTGTTTCTCTCCTGCTACTCCAGCAAACGGCACTAGAGAGAGAGAGAGAGAGAGAGAGCGGGTAAAGAAACTTATGGCTCTCTCTCTCTCTCTCTTTCTCTGTCTTTAAGGCCGTTTGCTGGAGAAGCAGGAGAGAGAGAGAGAGAGAGAGAGAGAGAGAGGGTGGGGTAATAAAACATCACTCACTCTCTCTCTCTCTCTCTCTCTCTGAGAGAGAGAGCAACGAAACGTACAAGGTAAACAAGAGGAAGTACTAAGTCAGAGAGTTAAGAGGAAGTCAGAATCCGCAAAAGGAAACAAGGAAGGTCAGACATAAAGACACAACAAACATCACAGGAAATAACAAATGAGAGACCAATCAATAACGGTGGGAAATAACAGGAGAGGAAATGACAGATGAGAGACAGAAAATAAGCAAAGTAAGTCATCATCATTATTATAAAAACGACTCCGGCTGGTAGAATATCATCCGTACAAAAGAAAAAGTATGTGAAAAGTGAGATTGATATGTAAAAGCGAGAGTAATAAAAAGAGGAGATGAGAGAGAGAGAGATAGAGAGAGAGAGAGACCTCAAACTCGGACATGATTGTGGGTTAGAACGAGAGACGAAAGGAGAGAGAAAAAGAGAGGGAGAGAGAGAGATTTACACTGATGAGCGAAAGGGGGAGAGAGAAATATGCAAAGCGTGAGATGCTGAAAAGAGAGAGAGAGAGAGAGAGAGAGAGAGAGAGAGAGAGAGAGAGAGAGGAATCCTCCTATACTACAGCTACGGGACACTCACGAGTAGTATTGAGAAAGAAATTAGCAGTCTGTGGAAGAAACGTTGGGTTGTGGGGTTTGGGGGCCGGGGAGGAGAGGTTGAGAGTTGATTTTCGGGGGGGTTGGGTGGGCCAGTTTTGGGGATCTGCTCAAGTGTAGGGGGTTAAGGAGAAGGGTTGTTCCCCTCCCTGGGGTGGGAGAAAAGAGGGAATGACCAGATTATGCAACCAGAGAAAACCAGTTAAACAAATACACACACACTAACGTCCTGGAGTGAATCTGGAATTCCACTTTTTTTTCTTACAACTCTAACGGGACACAGGATTGCGTCATCGCACTTAGTCGTTCTTAAGAAATGCTACGTCAGTTCAATTTACGATTTTTTCCTAGAGCTTTGCCTTTAGGTTCAACCAGGCATATTTTATCTCTACAGCCTCTAAACTTATTTTCTCGTATAGTTTCTGTCATGAGAACCAATACGCTCCCAGTAAAAGTAGATTCTTGTATTGTTTCTGTATCTTTATATCTCAAGCCTCTCAAATCAACGTAGATTCTTGTATTATTTCTGTTATGAGAATCAATACTCACCCATGAAAGGCAGGTTCTTGTATTATTTCCATATGTTTATACAGACAGCCTCTCCAAGTAAAATTTAGATTATTTTCGTATTATTTTTGATAGGAGAACCAATACTCTCCCCCAAAACACAGACGGTTGTATTGTTTCTCTTGAGAGACTCATTCTCACAGTGACACCAGGCTTACGACTCTCCCAAACACACATATTCTCGTATAGTATCTCTCTTGAGAATCATCCTTGCAATGAAAACAAGCCCGCAAACATCTCATCGTGCAACGGTACACACTCCATGCACTGCATCGGTTATCTGCCGAATCGTGACTCGGGTCCTTTTTTTTTTCTAACCTTCCAAAACGACATGCATAACACAACAGGGTGTCCCCTCTGTATCAGAGCTTGACCTGTATCTCATATGAATGTGGAGTCCCTGAGAACGATCATACAGGAGGCCAGGTGGGCCAAAGAGCTGGTTGTCGAATTCGTCGCTTGTAAGAGTCAAAGTGATTGGATTAATGAGGAAAGGGTCGTGATTTTAAAGGAGATATATAGTATATGTATACGATATTACCCAAACACACTACCACATAAGGTGGTGAGATTCATGGGCAGAGTATTGTCGTCCTTAAGTAGATTTATGCATGCACAGATACCCACGTATTTCCACACTTTACGTACACACGTGAATGAATGAATGAATGTGTGTGTATAAGTATGTAAACAAAAATTTAACGTGAAATCAAATTTGGAACTGGATTTGTAAAAGCTCATACTAACCCACGAAAAGTAGAATCACATAACACACACAAACACACACACACTATATATAGATATATATATATATATATATATATATAATATATATATTAATATATGTACTATATTCCCATCTGGACAGCGAAAGATACAGACATTATGTAATCTTCTATAAGGTCCTAGCGTTACAAAACTACAATGAAAAATATTATAGCTGAAGATACACGTGACAATATAGTAAGTGCACAATGAAAATGAAGATTAATCTAATAATCTCGCTTGAAAAAAGAAGCCCTGAATGATAATAGTATGAAACACTAAGCCAAGAGAGATTTAGACTTCGTTTCATCATATTTTCAAAAGACTTCCGAACAATGAAGAAGAAACGTGAAACAGGAGAATAAATGAGGAATGGGGAAAGGAAACACCATGGGAGGAAGGAATAAGTGGAAGAGGAAGAACGTAAGAGAGAGAGAGAGAGAGAGACGACTGGGTGGGGTGACGTCTCAATAGGGGCACGTGTCAATAACCCTTCTTTTTCCTCATCTCATTCTTCTTCTTCTTCTTCTTCTTCTACTACTACAACTTCTTCCACTCTTTCTCTCTCCATATATGTAGGGCTACGTATAAACCGCCTATTCATAGTCTTAGTCACCACTATAGCCGCAACGGACCTTCTCTTCTTAAGGAATAGAGAAGTCTACTCTCTTTTGAGACTACGTCTGTCAAGTTCAGATTAAATATCTTCTACTTTATAAAGTTCTTGTATAAGAGGGGAATATGGGCAGGTAAGAGTGACAGGTTCATATATATATATATACTATATATATATTATATATATATATATATATATATATATATATATATATATATATATATATACTTTAAATAATCGTCTATTTTAACCGTGTATACTTTTCGCATGATCACCAAAACGCAAATTGGGGAATTTAAGCTTAAAAAAAACATAAATAAAGAAATAAATAATAAAATACTTCAAACCCAACTACAATACCTGATTTTTCAGAATAAGATTATAAATGAATCGAAGACGACCAAACAATGAATGAAAATAAATGAAAATAAGAAATAAATGACAATTACAAGAAGAATAGAAGAAGAATCACAGAAGAGTCGAGTCACTTTCGCCTTGTGTGGGCGTTTTCTGGGTTTTGGTGGTTGGAGGGGGGAGTGGGACAGAACGTCTGGGGGTGGGGGGTTTGAGGGGGTGAGGATATGATAGTGGTTAGAGACAGAGAGAGAGAGAGAGAGAGAGAAGGAGAGTTATATATATAATAGGATGCAGCCGGAGAGGAAGAGAGTTACAGGACTCGGAGTTAACGGGACCTGATGTTAACTGAGAGAGAGGAGAGAGAGAGAGAGAGAGAGAGAGAAAATGCATCTTTCTCTCACACCAGCTAAAGTACACGACGTCCACAACAATGAGGGATGTAAAAAGCCTTCTAGTGAAGGAAGTTTGGAGTTTGTGTGTATTTGTTTGTATGAGAGAGAGAGAGAGAGAGAGAGAGAGAGAGAGAGAGGAGAGAAATAATTCATGGATTTTCATACACTCAAAATATTACTAAAGAGTAATATCACAGTTCTTTATGGATGAGCATAAAATCAAAGGCCTTTCTTGCAGTGAAAACTTGATTCAAATAAAAAAAAAATACAATAGAAAAACCATTTAACTCTCGGTAAATTGAACAATGTTCTTACCCTAGTTGTTTCTCTTACAAATCTTAACGTTATTGTTTTATAATAAGAAATATATTTATCTCGAAAAATCATCGATGTTTTAAACCTAACGCCCAGAAAATCTCTCTGTTTTTGATACTATTACTCCTGCTCATAATAATAATAATAATAATAATAATAATAATAATAATAATAATAATAATAATAATAATTTATCTCATGCAAGACACGGTGACAAAAGGGAAATAATAAAACATGAAAAAGTGAAAGTGAAAAAAGGAAAGTAATAAAAACAATAAACACGACGACAAAACAAAAATCATTTATATTACAAAGTGAAAGTAAGAAAAAAAGAAAGTGGTAAATTCAAAAGCTCCCCCGCCCTCCGACACCCCCCTTCCAAAAAAAAAATACAACCACAACAACAGAACAGTAAAGAACCTAACCTTAATTCCTTAAAGCCACACACTCAAGTAACAATCAATATACGTCCAGATAATGTTATTAATTTCGCCTGAAGACTTCGCTAAGACTGATCGATGATCTTCCAGGTTGAATGAAAATGAAGAGGTTCCTGACATTCGAGAAGTTAAGACAGTTTTAGTTTTCTGCAAAAGAAAACTGTTGATTGGCTTTTTATCTGTCTCTCCGCCCTTAGATCTTACAACCTCCACAGGCTAAAGGTCTGCAAATTGCTGTGTCGATCATCTACCCTCCAATCATTAAATATTCCAAATTGCAGCCCTCTAGCCTCAATAGTTTTTATTCTATTTAAGGTTAAAGTTAGCAGTGATCGTACGTCTGGCAGTTTTTAAAGTTTCGTGGGCAGCGAGGGATAGATGAATTCTCGGTGGCCTTGATTATACACTGTACAGAAAACTTGTTTGGTAAAATAGTTTCGTTTTTTTTTTTTTTTTTTTTTTTTTTTTTTTTTTTTTTTTTTTTTTTTTTTTTTTTTTTTTGAAGATGCATGAAACATTGATAAAGAATAGTTTCTAAACAAATACCCGAGTTGTTTTACTGATTATTTCAGTTAATTTTGAAGAGATGTAAAGTATTTGAAAAGTGAAAAGGTTCTCTGCTGCAGGGTTTACTAGATACTTTTATTTTTTCTTCCTATGGAAATTAAGGTTTTTGGGTAATGTGTTTTCATTTGGAACAAGTTTGTAAAAGATAAAATGATGATTATGAGAGAGAGAGAGAGAGAGAGAGAGAGAGAGAGAGAGAGAGAGAGAGAGAGAGAGAGAGAGAGAGAGAGAGAGAGAGAGAGAATGACAGTGAAGTTGAAAAAAATCGAAATAATCATCATACTAAAGAGAAAGAGAAACAAAAAGAGGAATGATAATGAAAATAAAAGATAATAAAGATTAAAATAGTAAAGATTCAAACAAAAGATAATAAAGGTTAAAATAATTACGAATAAAACAGACACATAATAATACAGTTAAAAAGGTGACAGTGGTTACGAGAGAGAGAGAGAGAGAGAGAGAGAGAGAGAGAGAGAGAGAGAGAGAGAGAGAGAGATGATGTGCATTGTTTGTAAAAACCACAAATCGTAATGCGTCACCGCTAACTGCAATCAGCAGTGACAATAGAAAACTATTTAACGAACCAACAAGGAAACCACTTTTATTTTCATCACTGTCAAACAGACTCGCTTTACAATAGCTGAATATTCCACAAAGTTTTAAGCAATGAGAGTAAAACTAACTTATGAAAAACAACGCTGTTTTTTGCATAATCAAACGCCGAAGGTAAATACTCGTAAAATAACTGATGCACAGAGTAGTAAGGTGATGACTGAAAAATTAGAAATAAATGAATTTTATGAAATTTGTGGGATTATACAAAACTATCAGGAAATATTCATGCTTATTGGAAATTCTATCAAGACCCAGTGCCCATGAGAACATGCTTTAAGAAACAAATAACCGTATAAAATTTACTTGATAGTAAAATTATTATACTCCAGTAAGTGGAATAAAATAACAACGCTTACAGTAGACCTTCTGATAATGCCTTCTATAAAGTCAAAATGTCATTGGCCATGGCAAAGCCTAACTTCAACACTAAATTCACACAACCGAGATCTCTGTGAACGGAATGCATATGCACGCATTGATATGCTTCTATAGTTACGTATGCAGTATACGTATGCATAACCCGATATGCACATTAAGTGTCTTACGGGAGTTTGGACTCGTATGAATAATTTGCAAAACAATATTTTAATATTTACATTGCATACAAATTTGGTATTTCATCGAAAGATTCGATTTGTATCTAGTGTATTCATACACTGAAATACGTATAATGTTTGGAGCCTATCTATCTTACAACGGAATAAAAATAAAAAAAAGAGACGTAGATAAGAATGTATTAACTGGACACTACCATAAAATAAAAACCAGACTACAAGAATGCAATTCCCTAGATTTTACCAACTACAAGAATGCAATTCCCTAGATTTTACCAACTACAAGAATGCAATTCCCAGATTTTACAACTGCAAGAAGCAATTCCTAGATTTACCAATACAAGAATGCAATTCCCTAGATTACCAATGCAAGAATGCAATTTCCTTAAGATTTACCAACTCAAGAATGCAATTCCCTGGGATTTTGTACCCAACCTGCAAAGAATGCAATTCCTTAGATTTTACCAACTGCAAGAATGCAATTCCCTAGATTTTACCAACTGCAAGAATGCCAAATCTTAGTTTTTACCAACCCTGACCAAGAAAGGCAATTCCCTAGATTTTACCAACTGCAAGAATGCAATTCCCTTGATTTTATCAAAGATTTGAGCAGCTCAAAACCGTGTATACGCCAGAGAGGAAAGGGTCGAGACGGAGGAAGTATTTAATGACTGCCTGAAAATCCGCTGTTATAAGAACACGGGATCCGTGGAAATGCCAAAGAACTATAAACCCACCTGAAAGAGTGAAGGTAAACGCCCAAGGTACTGGATCCATAAGGTCATTCACCTGCGCGTCTGCGTGTCCTTCGTCAAAAAGGACTGGATTGAACGACGAAAAAGATACTTCAAGTTATGATTTTCAGTTCCGTCACTCTCGGGAACATTCCCCGCGATTTTTTTTTTTTTCTTTATTCAAGTCAGGAGCCTATAATACTTGCTTGAAAATACCCTCAGACGTCGAGCTGGCCCTGGAAAATGTTTCAGCAACACCACCCCCTCCACCCACCCCCCGCCCCCGCCCCCCTATAAGGATATCTGTTGTCTCTGTCCCGTTACTTAAAACCTACGTCAGGGATTTTTCTCGTGGAAGCGGGGCACGCCCTCTCATCACAATAGTTTGAGAAGAACAATAAAATCATGCTCCGCGGACTGTGCAAATTGTTTGAGAGGTTGGTATCAAATTGAAGCGTTTACGGTCGTGTATGATGTTCGAATAAAACTGACCGGAATTTAATATTATCATACAATAGACGCGAAAGACAAACTATAACTTATTCTCGCAAATAAAAGTGCACATTTAATGTGTTATCAGCGATTTCATAAGAATAAATTTAAATCACTTCCAGCATCAATACATTGCCTTGCTTGAACTATATTCTTTTAAAAAATGCGTAGATTTACGTGTAATTAGGGATTTTATATAAAAATAAAACGAAAGAACAAAATAAATTCGTGCATTAATACACCGCCTTACCTGGACCAGAGATAAGATCAAAATAAATATCACAGTTCCTTCTCTAAGACAGACTTTTGCTATCTCCTCAATCTTATAACAAACGCAGCTAAAAGGAGATGACTCAGCCCTATCATAAATAAAGATGGCACATCAGATCTAACGGTAAAAACAGTTTCATATTTTTTTCGTATCATCTACACCAACACCCTGACATTTTTTTTAGATGATTATTATTCATTCCGCACATCCTGCAGACAAAACAAGAAAGAAGGAATTAACTTTATAACAAACTACATTCGTAGTTTCGAAAAGATTTGCCTAGGATTTCACTGCTCTTCTCCTGTCATGCCTTCAGTCATCAATCGAGCATTAGAGAGAGGTTATGTAACTTTCTACGCATACAATTTAGGTAGCCTGTTTCCTCTACTCTAACTACCTATATACTTGTGCCATTTGAAAAGGGTTGGTTTGGTCTCTGCAAATATATAAAACGCGTTTTAGATAATGTAGTTCAAAACCAGATCAAACCGTTTAGTCAAATCTCCCTTTGGAAAGTTATTCAGTTTTATCTGACCTTACATCAAAGTATTCTATGATAATAATCATATGTAAAATATAAAAAATAATGCCTTAATATTCGCACTCTTTATGACGACAACGAACTGACATGTATTCATACATCAGCGCATGCGTTCATATGGTCTTCTCTCCTGATGCAATACTTGGTTTTTACCGCAGCATTTCCTGTGGTGTTCTCGAGTGTACGGATGTACACATGCACGTGAAGTGTACAGAGTACAAGTATAAGCATACACAACCTTGTTTTAAAGATGCTTATTTTATTTTTTCCTCTCTTTTTTACCTGTCTAACATTAATGACAGGAAAGACAGCTGAACCAGCGTCGGTTAAACGGCAGGTGGATCTGAAGGAGAGCACAGAGAGAGAGAGAGAGAGAGAGAGAGAGAGAGAGAGAGAGAGAGAGAGCGAGCGTCCAGATTCGCAGGCTGGAAGTCTTTTGTACCTAATAAGTGTACTGATGATTCATTCAAGGGCGATATATATATATATTTAATCAGTGCGTTTTCTTAAAGGACTGTAAGACGATGATGACGGTGTCTAAAGCGCTTGGTGTTCATGGGATTTGTGATGTGTGTGTGTGTGTGTGTGTGTGTGTGTGAGTGTGTGTGTATGTATGTATGTATGTATGTATATGTGTGGGCATATTATATTAAACAAAAATAATTTTATAATAATATTACAATAAAATAAATCAGTATAAATACCTGGTAAAATATCAAATAATCATAAAAAAAATAACTAAACCTTACTTTCAGCATATTTCCGAGACGATGCACGATTATTCTGAATTTTACTTCCAATGTAGGAATGAAATGGAAACCGAGATCATTTGCAGGAACAAGAACACAAAAGAACACAATAAAAGCATACAAATGGACACCTGAAGTTTCGCGAAGCTGAGCTCAATCGGTGACAGTTCATTAAATCTTGAAAGGGCGGTTTTCCAGCAGCAACGAAAGGAACAAATTATGGGAAAATATGCATAAATTCATTCTCCACAGTCAAGGCTTTGATAATCCTTTCAGAGTCGAGAGAGCATGATTCTGTAATGTTAAAAATCGTAATTCTTACTATTACAAAAACGTGTTCTGAACTTAAAAGTTAATAATAACGTTGGGGGTAACAAGGTTTTTTTTTTTTTTTTTTCGATAGGTTAGGTATTGACATTGAAGATGAAATATGTTTTTAAGGCTTAATTGATCAGTTCCTCAAGAAAAACTGCCTCAGGAAATGTGACTTAATCTGTCGAGAATGCGATTCAAGAATAAAATTTAAAATGGAATAGATACCAAAAGAAAATGTGCACAAAATAAAGCACAAAGCACTGAACTTGCACTCAACGCATACACACTTCATCAACAATTCCCAACTTCTACACCTATAAAATTTTATGTGAAATCTTTTAAAAATATGGAGATCTAATAAGGCTTTACGAAACATAAAAATAAAAATAAAAACTCGCCTCTATGACAACGCAAATGCAAGAAACTTGAACACAAATCATCAAACTTGAGTATTGAGGTAAAAACGAATCATTACTTCCAGACTGTATCATGATGCTTTCATAAAATATCTATCCTAATTGCATCATCATTGATCAGATGCTTACAAGATGAGTAATACATTGAATGTGGTCTTTGTGTACTTATAAATAACCATCGTCTCTCTAAGCAAGCGCCTGGTGATTATGGAACAAACCTTACGAGTTGTCGGAGAGGATAACTGTCTGCATCTGGAATACAATCTGTCTATCTATCTATCTATTTATCTATCTATGCGAGAAGATGAATGTTTTCCTAGTTCGTGCTCACCCGCACAGTACATCATTTCCTAACTGTATCTCGTCGAGTCTCTCCGATCACCACCGGAAATATCTCTCCCGAGAGAGAGAACCTGTCCGCCACCACCACGCCCTTAGCCTCTCTACCTTAGCTACATCCCCTCACTTCTACATCTCTCACTCTTTTGCTTTTATCTCTTCCATTAATCCTACTTCCTCGCGTTAAATACTTAGCATTTACTAAATGCTACGTAAGCTAAGTAGCTGTGCTTCTTTGAGATAAGAGATAAGACGGGATACAAGCGTTGGGGCTTCTTCTTATCGAAGGTCGCACAGATCTCATCTTCAGATAAGACATCGGGTCATTAGGAGTTGGGTCCAAGGCTTCAGGTCATCATCGACAAGGGTGGGAGGAAGGTCAAACAAGGTCAAAGACCTTTCACTGGGGGTTATAAGCAACTCGACATAAGACATTTCTACCTCCTCTCAACAATTACGGGCTTTGATTGGCATTTGAAATGAATTTTCAAGAGATACGATAGTCTGCTAAAAACTGTCATTCGTAGGGATTACATTCGTGAGGTGAACGACGGTTTCTGCGTGTGATTGTGTGCGTACTGACGACAAGCATAAACACATATAACTGTGTATGCTAGTAAGAACGCACTACAGTTATGTAAAGACGAGTTTTGATATGCATTAGGGGTGGTTACTGAAAAGTGGAACTTTCACGAATTTCAATGAATGCAAGAGTCAAAAGAATGAATGATATCGATGTTAGCATGCAACAGTTCAGATGATAAAACAAAATTGCTATGCAATAATTATTCACTAAACTTCAAATAGATAACGAACACACACACACACAAAAGCATGACGTTCAAATCATCGAAGTTGCCGAGAAGAAACAAGAAGAGAGATTAGAAAACTAATCACCAATCAATTGTCCAATCACCTTTCGCCGAATCAACTTCGAAAATCAACCCAGAAGAAGGCATCTTCGAGCTACGAAAATACCACGACCTCTTCATCCAGCCTTGAAGTCGTCTCCGAGTATTCCCTACGACCCTACCACCCCTGGAAACACTTTCCATAAACACGTTCCATACATATGCTAAGCCCCTCATTCCAGACATAAACAAACCAGCACGGTCTTGCGTCAGGGCTGCTATTACAACACTGAGAGAGTTGTAGTTGAGTTGCACGTGCATCCCTCATACACTGTACTTATTTCCAAACCTGCCCAGCACTTAGAAGACCCTCCTCATGGAGGCATTGTTACTCTTACATCCAGCTCAGCCCTCGGTGATTTCAACTTGTTGCACTTTTGTGGTTTCTGGTGTCAAGGGTTTTTGGGCTTGGGATACTGGGCTTCATGTTAGTCATTTCATACAACTGCAAGTTTTTCGATGATTGTTGATTAGATGTTCGACGTAGATTGGGTAAGCTGACAATGCCATAAGAAAGGTCACTGACTTATCAGCTGCCCCTGAGAAATGTTTGTTATACCAAGGCCTCGTGAATAATATTATAGCCATAGATGCTTCTGTTAATCCCCTGCCTTCCTTTAATTTCAAATTCATTCTAACAATTCAGTTAAAGGCAAAACTAACATCACTAATAAAGTAAAACCAAATAATTACAATCACCTTCCAACCATGGACATAATTATTCAGAATGGTGATAAGAAAGTTTATACTCCTTCATAACTGATACAAGAAAAAGCTGAATTAGAAAAAAATATATATCCGTTTTTAAATATTTCTTATTTATCCAAGGGACATTAATATTACGCCAGGAAAAGTTGGACCACGGAAATCATCATTAATTGTGATGAAGACGCAACAACACCATTCTTAATATCTCAGTCTCCACGCTCCGTTATGTCAAACAGGATGACAGAAGGATTACACGTCTGACGGGAGGATGCGTTGACAGATGAGAAAAACAACCTGAAAGGAGTTTCCCCAGGAGAGCCAACTCACGCATCCTGCACTTGAAGGAACATCCCTCTTATCGACTTTTATCTCCACGTTTTCGTCTTCCTTATTTGGGTGGATTCATCCTAATATTCAGAAGAATGGGTTTCAGACCCAACTAACCAAGAATGCAGAAGCTGTATATAACCTTATAAAAAACTAATATACTTATATATACACTTATTTATTGTGAAAATTGTATCGTTTTCTACCATTAGGTTTAATACTGCTCAAGTTTGCTGGGAGTTTGATCTTGGCTACGACTGACATGTGGAATTGTTTTCCTGGTGCAGTTGTGGAAAACCTCTGATTTCTAGATGTTTAAGCGAAGATCAAATTCATCCCCGAATTTCAGGTGTATCGGTTTTAGCTTCTATCTTATTATGTTTATTCATTTATCACCTTTCCCTATAAACTCACTCTCTCTCTCTCTCTCTCTCTCTCTCTCTCTCTCTCTCTCTCTCTCTCTCTCTCTCTCTCTCTCCAGGATGATTTCCCTTTGGAGCCCTCTTGGGTCTGTATAGTATGTTGTTTCTGTACATAACGGTTTTTAATCGAAGATGTGAAGAAAAAAAAAAAGAGAGAGAAAGAGATTTACCTCGTGCTGAACTACATATGACATTTCCCTATAACCTGTGTCTCTCTACAGGCTGAATTCCCTTGGGTCTATAGTTATAGTCTGTTGACTCTTCAGTCCATAAGGGTTTTTAGCTGAAGATTTAATAAAAAGTGAGAGAGAGAGAAAGAAAGATTAAAAGAACAGCAGAAGAGGCATTTACCTTTTGAAACTCGAAGGGAAAAAATTAACTATACAAAAGCCACTGCACAACGCCCCCAACCCCCATCCCATTCATAGCAAGACTAGCTGAGTCAGGTCGAAGGCTCCTCGGTGTAACAAAGGAGAGAGAGAGAGAGAGAGAGAGAGAGAGAGAGAGAGAGAGAGAGAGAGAGAGAGATCCTCAAAGTCCCTTCTGCACAAAGTCACACACGAACCTCATTAAGATTAAAGGGGTCATTACCCTTCTGCATTGCTTTGTGTACTCTTTTAAGAGCCTTTATCTGGTATCTACAGCTTGATGCTCTCCCATGACGTCATTCCTGTTACTAGGAAGAATTTGGAAGCCTGTAAATGCATACATACATATGATTATATCTATATATATATATATATATATTATATATTATATATATTATTCATACATAATAATATCTGGTATGTATGTTATATATATGTCTGTATGTATATAACATATATCTTATAGCATGTTATTAATATTGTTATATACTACATATATATTATATATATATATATATATATATATATATATATATATATATTATATACATCTATAGATGCGTGTGTGTGTGTGTACAGTATGAGAGAGAGAGAGAGAGGAAGAGAGAGAGAGAGAGAGGAAGAGAGAGAGAGAGCGAGAGAGAGAGAGAGAGAGGGGGAGAGAGGGGAAGAAGAGAGAGGACAGGAGACGTATTAACACGTTTTCGTAGCTTATTGCATCGAGAATCGAAATGAAACAGAATTGACTATCAGCCTAGCATTTCACCAACCAGCAAAAGCTATTTAAAAGAAAATGTCTGATTTTTTTTTTTTTTTTTTTTTTTTGGGGGGCGCAAAAATAACTCCCGTTACCCTTCTGCTTCACTTATGAGTCACATCATAATTCATTTTCCCGTTTTTTTTAATGCATTTTTCCAAGGGTCCCAAACCTTTCTTTTTAAATTGGAGGGCACCCAGCGGTGTTCTGGGTAATTATGGGAAGACCAGAATAATTTTGCAGATTGTTAAGCAGGCCAATTAGTAAGACTTATTTCAAATTACGCAAAAAGACCTTAGGACTTCTTGCGAAGAAGACTCACAAACAAGACTTGCGCTGCGCAACTCAAGAGGTTTTCAAACTTTTCCTATAACTGGTCTCCCTCTGCAGGTTGACTGCCCTACGGAACCCTCTTGGGTTGATAACCGGTTGACTCTGTCTATATAGGTTTTTGGGTAAAGCAAGAAAGAGTGAAAGAAAGGATAAATAACGTTATTATTTACAATTACTTAACTTCCTCTTCACGTGATAAAGAGGGAGAATGTCCCTTCAAGAAACGAAATGTTAAATTAGGAATTGCACATTTCACAATCGAATTATTTTGGTTACAGAATTTCCAGTCTAAATTCACTTGGAATGAAATTTGCAGTGACTACAATTATTCCAGAATTTCCAAAGCAGCTACTGATCTTGCTTTCATGTCCCTCTGAAATTAACCTTGATAAACGTTTTATTACAGTATCTGCATTTGCAAATTCTAACGTGCTTACTTGCAAAACATCCTATAGAGAAATTTACATACATCGTTCTTCGAAGAGACCTGCTCAGACCCCTTTAAGCGATGTAAAGCTCAAAACCCTCAATTAGTCCATTCTGCTTACTCGAGTGACACAGAAATCTCCGTAATACGATTCCTATTATCTGATCTTACGGAAATATCGCCATTGCAAGAAATAAACAATACAATTAACGGTATTCTATTCGTGACGTGTTTTTATATTCATGTTTCTCCTGTTGTATTGAGTTCGGAATTTGCTGATAGCCTGGATTGGTGTAAACATTTAACAGTAAACAGGGGAGAAGACGGAGAAACAAAGAGATAGACACAAGCAGATAGATAAATAGATGGATAGATAGATTAATGAATAGATATAACTTGATATCTGCATCGTCAACCCGAAAGAAAAAACCAACAATCCAGCTGCCGTGGTTCCAGGATATGCAAATCCAAAACCTCCCACAACTGACGAAGAAAGAAAGAAATGAATAAAAATGAGCAATCATGCAGCTGTACTCCATGACCTGCCACTCACGGGCGTATCTGGAAACTGCTACACTTCCCAGGAACACGTCTGTGCTGAGGAACCGTGGCGTTTTCCAGGAAACAGCCTGGAAAATCCAGGCCTCTGGACGTTGGAGGGTTCTTGGAGTTTGGGTCGAAAGCGTATGCACGGAACGGATCTAGAAGGCAGGATGGAATTGAGACAGAAGTAGGATTCGGACAGGAATGACATTAATGTTGTCAGATTTAGAATCGAAATTAGATAGATGATTTTGACAGGGGTGACATTAATGTTGTCAGATTTAGAATGGAAATTAGACTGAGGATTTTCACAGGAGGGGCATTAATGTTGTCAGGATTAGAAAGACGGTCATGATATGCAAATGTTTTGAGGAGCCATCATTGGGGGAGTAAGAACATTGCGGTATAACTATCCATTTCTTGGACAGTAGTAAAATTATGTTGTTAAAATTAAATAACTAAGTTTACGATGTATACACATTTTATGTCACGTAGAAAACGGCTCTAAATAACAATTATTTCATAGTGAAAGGAAAAGATAGAAAAGCACTGAGGATTAACTTTTTGGGGAAGTTTAGATTCTCTCTCTCTCTCTCTCTTCTCTCTCTCTCTCATCTCTCAGTCTCTCTCTCTCTCTATCTATATATATATATATATTATATATTATATATATATATTATTATATATATATATAGTATATATATATATATATATACGTGTGTGTGTGTGTCTGTTCACAGTCATCAATTTTAAACACAGATGTCATCCTACCACATAACCGAATAACTGGTTTTGTTCTATCTTACCCTAACTTGTAGCTAAACAGAAACGTGATATTCATAAAATAATTTAAATAAAATAATTTCTAAACACCAAGAAAAGTCATTCCTCATAGGGGTAGTTATGGTATAGTAATGAATAAAATTTTCTAAAATGAGCAAATCATAACTTCATCACTATCAACAAGTACAAAAACAGTCAGTAGAGGCAAAGAGGAAACCATAGCGTAATTCAATTTAGGTACAATGAATTCTCACCATAAAAAAACAAAAAAAACAAAAATCCCACTTTCTTCAAAAACAAAAAATATGCAAATCCCCAAAAACAACAATACATTTTTTATATTTTTTATCCATAAAAAATAAGATAAAAAGTAAGAAACCCCTTCTTTGGAAGAATGATAGTTAGGGTTTGGTGGTGAGAACACAGACCCTGGTGGTGGTGGGGGGGGGGGGGGGGCGGTGTTAGTAGGAGGGAGGAGGAAAGGGGGAGGGGGAAGGGTAAGAGGCTAGGGCCTTAAAGGGTGTGGTAATGGACCAGTTGGCAACTCTTGGAGGTCAATGCCATTTGAGGTGCTTCTTCTCACAACGCCTAGTTGGGTCCGGTAAGTTACCGGTGAATGTGTGTGTGTGTGTGTGTGTGTGTGTGTGTGTGTGTGTGTGTGTTCGTTCGCAGACGAAACCGCAAAGTAGGACCGTGCGACACGTACACACAGACACACACAATACATTATGTACAGACGACTGATTATAACATTCTCGAATGTATTCATACATCGTGTACGACTCTTACATAAATGAGTATACATTTAATCCAAAGAAAGCTTTCAAAAGCTAAATTTATAAATTTGATTAAAATTATACTTTCATTTAATGCATTTAATACAAAATATACTCGCACACAGGGTCCAAACACCTTAAAATAAAAGTTTTTAAAATATATTTCTAAAAAAAAATCACAAAAACCATTACGAAAGATCTTGTAGTTCTTGAAGTTCCCAGGTAGGTATCTTGGTCCTAAAACTCGAATGAGAGAGAGAGAGAGAGAGAGAGAGAGAGAGAGAGAGAGAGAGAGAGAGAGAGAATTATATTTTCTTCATGGTCAAACCGGGAATTACCTATCATAATAATAATAATAATAATAATAATAATAATAATAATAATAATAATAGAGAGAGAGAGAGAGATGAGAGAAGAGAGAGAGAGAGAGAGAGAGAGAGAGAGAGAGAGAATGATTCATCTAAATTCACTGTTCAAATCTGCTGCCAAACTTTACGTGTCTAGAACATGAATGAAAGTATCTGTCAGACTTCATCATAATTCACAAACCAAAAGGATATAGTGAATGACAGTCTACAAGCTTGATTAGTTCATGTGCCTTCATTCCCTAGGAAACCCTCTGATGTTGCCTTTTCCATATCTCTTTATTCTAATAATTATACCGATTCAATTAGGTGTTCCAGCTCTGCCGACAACGTCATATAATCTTGGAGTATAGATTTAGATTGCTCAGTCTTAGTTTGGCCCCAGGAAACGGAAAAAATTCATTAATGAGAAACATTTCTTCCTTAAACCGATGGTTTGTTTTTGAGAGCTTCAGTGAAGAAGGCCTCATTACATCAAGTAAAGTAAAATTCGAATTAGTTTAAGAATTTGAATAAGGACCTACAAATTTTCACATCATTTGAGATGCTACACACACACACACACACACACACACACACACACACACACACACATAAAAAAAACAACACACACACACACACACACACACACATATATATATATATATATATATATATATATATATTATATATGACTTTTATATATTTTTATCCATATATATATATATATATGTGTGTGTGTGTGTGTGTGTGTGTGTGTATGTGCGTGTGTATGTGTGAGTGTATGTGTGAGTGTGTGTACAAAAACTACTACAGTGATGAAGGAACCCGTAGATTAATTGTTTCAAGAATAACGAATGCATTCCCTTACGAACGATAAGAACCAACATTGTAAAGACAAAATATCCTAAATCCTAGAAAAAAATATTGTAAAATAAAAACAAAATCTCAAATATTACACAAAACAAGAAACTACTAGAATCATTAATAGCACTGCCGAAGGCTCCGTTATTGAAATTTTGAGTGACCCACAATGACCCTGAACACGATAAAAAAGAATCTAAGCATTTTGGGTCAGGTCAAGGTCAGGAAGAATAACCTTGTGACCTGAACTTGACCAAATGACATCAAGTCAAGGTGAGACTTGGTCAGACGAGATGCTGAATCCGGTTATGCCAGATCAGAACACTAGTATCCTGAAAAGAAGTAAAGTTATCAGGGACAAGGAACAGATAAATCTGCGTGACCCTGAGTCTGACCCTCAACTTGACCAAGAGACGTTGGAGAGACGTCAGAAATCTAAAAGGAAAAATAATAATAATATTTGGACGGACAAAGGTTTCAGTGTAGATGATAGATTGTAGACATTGTGACGTACCGACAGACAGTGATTATTACTGCCACGATGATATCCTGAAGACAACAAAAACAACACCAATAATAATACAATATTTTCTTATTATTACCGTATTTCCTCTAATACAGTAATAAGAAAAGACTGTATTAACGATTTTGTGGCGGAGATCACTATCTACAATCCCGTTGTAGTCACTGGATATATATCAAAATACAACCAGAATAATACTAATAATAATAATAATAATAATAATAATAATAATAATAATAATTATTAATTAATAATTAATATAATTAATAATAATATTATTAATAATAATTAATTAATAATTATTATATAATAATTATTAATAATTAATAATAATAATAATAATAACAATAATGTCATTACTAATCAAGGTATTGCAACGCTCGTTTATAATTGCAAATACAATTTCAACGGATAGAAAATCAATAAACACAAAATAAAATAAATAAATAAGCATAAATAAAAATATAAACAAATAAATAAGAAAATATATAAATAATAGATAAATAAGTAAATGAATAAATACTCGACATTCCATCTAGGGACAGATCATCACTAGCATTAAAGACACGTAAACATAAAAAAATATTCCACAAAGGCCGGACTTTTTTCAAGGCCAGCAATTATGATCGAACCAGCAACAAGTTTTCTGTGCTTCTTCCAAGGCCATTACCACATACACCGAAGGGTTCAAGGTTGAAGGCAATGAGATCCAGTGGCCTTGGTGAATCAAAAAGATTGACTCACTCGAGTGACTTAATAGCATTTCATTTTTTTTTTTTTTAGTATTTTTTGGATTTTACGTGACTAAGACAACGGATCTTTTTTCCATCATATCAATTTATTCTATATATTTTAGGGTCTGTCGTGATTACGAGAACGAACAGGAAGTGGATTAGGCATTAGATATTTCGTCTGGAAAATATCTTGTAATCAGAAACAGGAGGGGTTATTTCATAGTGTCATACTTTGGTATGCATACTTTGGTGTGGATGCATGAATATATAGGGAGATATTTCAGAACTATATATAATCTGTATGGGTAAAAATCATACAAATTGTATATATAATTACTAGTGTTTATACCGCCATCAATTAGGGCACCCAAAATTAGCATCACTAAAAGTTGACTTTCTGAGGACCGATATTATGAGTTATACTGTTCCTAATTTTCCTTCTCTCTCTCTCTCTCTCTCTCTCTCTCTCTCTCTCTCTCTCTCACTCTCTCTCTCTCTCTCACTCTCTCTCTCTCTCTCTCTCTCTCTCTCTCTCTCTCTCATTTTCAAAAACTTATTAAAACGCAACATATCAAAACCAAGGGAATACTGCAGACATTAAAACAAGTCAGCTATTCCAAATGCAGGTTGTAGAATCCGTAGAGTTTTCCACAGGCGTGTTCTCCCAGCAAAGCAAAAAAGTACCTTCGATATCATAAAAATACTTCTTGTTGAGAAGTAATTTCTCTCTCTCTCTCTCTCTCTCTCTCTCTCTCTCTCTCTCTCTCTCTATTGTAAGAATAATTCTTGTTGAGAAATCATTTCTCTCTCTCTCTCTCTCTCTCTCTCTCTCTCTCTCTCTCTCTCTCTCAATGGAGCAATAAGGGAATCCTGTCCCTAAACCAAACCCAAAACTCGTCAACAGATGCTATATCACGATACCCGCTAATGAGACCAAGCGTATACCTGCTAATCAGTGAATTAGTAAAATATGTGTTTCCTATTAGCATCACTGCCACCGGCCGTGGCTCCTCCTGCAGTCTACGAAAACTAGATCCAAGTCTTTCGTTTGAAAGTACTACGTGCGTTCTCTCCTTCAGGAACGGCCTTTCGTGTTCCTTCAGAAGGACCAGTCTAAATAACTTGTAGGATTCCTCAGATAAAAAAAGACAATATCATAAAGGAAGGTTAATATTTGGTTTGTATGGTGTGTTTACGTTGCATGGAACCAATGGTTATTCAGCAAACGGGACCAACGGCTTTACGTGACTTCCGAACCACGTCGAGAGTGAACTTCTATCACCAGTAATACACATCTCTCACACCTCAGGAAGGATAATGAGGACTGTACGAATCGCTCAATTTTGATTTTCGAAATCCCTCATAGGAACGAGAAAAAGAACATAAAACAATATTGAATATAAAAAAACAAGGATTATTGAAAGGATAATGAGGACTTGTAGGAATGGTTCACTTTTGATTTCTAAAATTCCTCACAGGAACGAGAAATGATCGAAAGAACTTGATTTTTTTTTTTTTTTTTAAATCGACATTTTAGGGAGAGAAACATCGCTCTGCAAACATATCTTGATATCCCGGACCCAAATGGGCCGGTCAGGGGATTATCCTTGGTACTAAAAGTGTCCGAACAGCTTGTTACGTCAGCTGTAAAAGCGTTAAGCCGAAATGCTGCGGATTCTGCACTTTTAAATTCAATTCAATGTAAGATACTGGGACGATAAAGTAAATCAAGTGACGTTTCTAGTTCTTCGAGTCTAATTTTCTCTCTGTTTTTATAGCGGAGTCTAATTCTTGATCTTCAAGTGAGGCAAAGGCATTATCACATTGGCAGTCAACGGACTTCTGGTCTTGATAAGTTATACCCACGACTTATGATGCCTGAACGTCTTATTATCGTGTCCTGCCAACCTACCGGTACACAGTCGAACTATTTCTTAACAGTAGTGTGCCAGGACTTGATAAAGATTTTGAAAATAATTAAATAACGATCCTTTGGCAAATGCTAGATTCATAAGGCAACCAACTAGTCCCTGACATGTATTCAACATGTCTGTGATGTGTGTCAGACAATTTGCCAACTTGTTATCAATATCTTTTACTGCGTGTTGAACACGCGTCCTGGAGGTTGAATTACAGTAGCACTCTCAATCACGATTCACGGCGCTTTATTGGCTGCGAGAAATATGCACAATTTACACTACCAATTAGTCGTTGACATGTCTCTAAAATGTCTGTAACGTGTGTGCTACAAGTTGACGACTTGTGCTTACGGCATTTCAATTTCAAGCAGGATTCACAGCGTTCTATTGGGCCGTGGATATGCGTGATGGTTGCGCCAATAACCTTGACCGTATGGTAAGCAGCTGAAGGTGGATTCAAAACCACTATTGAAACGTCTTCAACAGTCGATTTTTTTTGTTGGAGGGGGAGGGGGGTAGATAATGAGGCTGTAAATCATCCAACGGGTTATCATAGCACCGTCAGCTCATTTCTCTCATTGTTAATCTTGACGGTACAATGCTAATGAGGGTGTGTAGTGAATGCATCACTGTATTATGGGAAGTGATATGCAGGAGAGCGTTCTCTAAAGGAAGGTGCCAATGCACCCTTTCAAAGAGAGAGAGAGAGAGAGAGAGAGAGAGAGAGAGAGAGAGAGAGAGAGAGAGAGAGAGAAATAATCTGTTTTCCGATGAGCTCTTGGAAATATTATTTTGAAGAGATACGTTCATTCGTCAGATGAAACCAGGAACAAATTACACCTACATCTCGTAATAGCTGTTTTAATCAAACAAAATAACGCCTTCAGCATTTTTATCATTTTCAGAAATTCCCAATATGAATATTGACCAGTTACTCAGAAGCATCGCTGAGCCAGAGAAGCAGATTATAAGATAAATAAAAATACATAAAATCAACTCGTTTAATTCAGTCCATTCTCTTTAATAATAATAATAATAATAATAATAATAATAATAAAATAATAATAATAATAATAATAATAATAATAATAATTAATAATAATAATAATATAATATATATTATTATTATTATTATTATAATAATAATAATAATAATAATAATAATAATAATAATAATAACGAGAAATACAAAGTACAAGAGAGGGGACTAAACAACACAATAGAAGATGTAAAACAGAGGCTTAAGGCTAAAGCACATAAAATCCAACGGTACATGAACAGGAATAAGGGATACCGACAGAACAAATTATTCGGAACCAATCAGAAAAGACTATACAGCCAACTAAGAGGGGAAGCCAACCACCAAGAAATTCCTGAAGCCGAACCAAGTAAGAGACTCTGGGAAAACATCTGGAACAATTCGGTATCACACAACAAACAAACCAGCTGGTAATGAAGAACAGTAGGAGAAGGAAAACCAACCTAAGCATGGCATGGATAGACTATAAGAAAGCCTTCGACATGATACCACACACATGGCTAATAGAATGCCTGAAAACATATGAGGCAGAGGAAAACACCGTCAGCTTCCTCAAAAATACAATGCACAACTGGAATACAATACTTACAAGCTCTGGAATAAGACTAGCAGAGGTTAATATCAGGATAGGGATCTTCCAGGGCGACTCACTGTTCCCACTACTCTTCGTAGTAGCCATGATTCCCATGACAAAGGTACGACAGAAGATGGATGCTGGGTACCAACTCAAGAAAAGAGGCAACATAATTAACCATCTGATGTTCATGGACGACATCAAGCTGTATGGTAAGAGTATCAAGGAAATAGATACCCTAATCCAGACTGTAAGGATTGTATCTGGGGACATCAGGATGGAGTTTGGAATAGAAAAATGCGCCTTAGTCAACATACAAAAGGGCAAAGTAACAAGGACTGAAGGGATAAAGCTACCAGATGGGAGCAACATCAAACACATAGATGAGACCGGATACAAATACCTGGGAATAATGGAAGGAGGGGATATAAAACACCAAGAGATGAAGGACACGATCAGGAAAGAATATATGCAGAGACTCAAGGCGATACTCAAGTCAAAACTCAACGCCGGAAATATGATAAAAGCCATAAACACATGGGCAGTGCCAGTAATCAGATACAGTGCAGGAATAGTGGAATGGACGAAGGCAGAACTCCGCAGCATAGATCAGAAAACCAGCACCCATATGACAATACACAAAGCACTACACCCAAGAGCAAATACGGACAGACTATACATAACACAAAAGGAAGGAGGGAGAGGACTACTAAGTATAGAGGACTGCGTCAACATCGAGAACAGAGCACTGTGGCAATATCTGAAAACCAGTGAAGACGAGTGGCTCAAGAGTACATGGGAAGAAGGGACTAATATAGTAGACGAAGACCCAGAAATATACAAAGACAGGAGAATGACAAACAGAGCAGAGGACTGGCACAGCAAACCAGTGCATGGACAATACATGAGACAGACTAAAGAACTAGCCAGCGATGACACATGGCAATGGCTACAGAGGGGAGAGCTAAAGAAGGAAACTGAAGGAATGATAACAGCGGCACAAGATCAGGCCCTAAGAACCACATATGTTCAAAGAACGATAGACGGAAATAACATCTCTACCATATGTAGGAAGTGCAATACGAAAAATGAAACCATAAACCACATAGCTAGCGAATATCCAGCATTTGCACAGAACCAGTACAAAAAGAGGCATAATTCAGTGGTAAAAGCCCTCCACTGGAGCCTGTGCAAGAAACATCAGCTACCTTGCAGTAATAAGTGGTACGAGCTCAGACCTGAGGGAGTGATAGAAAACGATCAGGCAAAGATCCTCTGGGACTATGGTATCAGAATAGATAGGGTGATACGTGCAAATAGACCAGACGTGACGTTGATTGATAAAATCAAGAAGAAAGTATCACTCATTGATGTCGCAATACCATGGGACACCAGAGTTGAAGAGAAAGAGATGGAAAAATGGATAAGTATCAAGATCTGAAAATAGAAATAAGAAGGATATGGGATATGCCATTGGAAATTGTACCCATAATCATAGGAACACTAGGCACGATCCCAAGATCCCTGAAAAGGAATCTAGAAAAACTAGAGGCTGAAGTAGCTCCAGGACCCATGCAGAAGAGTGTGATCCTAGAAACGGCGCGCATAGTAAGAAAAGTGATTGACTCCTAAGGAGGCAGGATGCAACCCGGAACCCCACACTATAAATACCACCCATTCGAATTGGAAGACTGTGATAGAGCAAAAAAAAATAATAATAATAATTCTACGCCTTTCAACCAGCAATTAGCACTCATATGAAGACTCTAACAACAGGTCATGAATTGCAACTCATCAATCATTGAGAAAATAAAAGGGGTCGATTACTTACGAGGCACTGCAATGAAATCTACCACTGACAACCCAATTACCTATTCACAAAGACGACCCATGAGTGAGAAGCGATGAGTGGTCGTACAGAATGCTTATTAATTCCACGAAGATTTCCCCATCAAGAACCAATGACCCTCATGACATCCCTTCACGAAAAAGGGCAGCATTCCGTTAAGGTCTGAACATTAGTCTGCTCTGAAACTTGTTATTGCAGACTGCAGAGAACACAGTAATGGACAAGACTTATATAGAGACTCATAAAGGATAATTTACTCATGGTAAGGATTCATAGAGTCTTATATGGGATCACTTATTCACGGAAGAGACTCATAAAGATTAATATATGATAATAAGGTAATCAAAGAAGGTATTGATATGAAGTATAATACCAGGTAGATGTACTCTCTTAATACTGGTAAATTATACACAATGCACTATAAAAAGGTGTTGATCACTTATGTTCTGATGATAATAACTGTTGCAGTACCTTTGGTCATTGACACGGGAGACCTATTTCCAGGTATAAATGATTTAATTAAAAATACGAATATTTCGATAATATTCCTCAAAGAAATATGAATGAAGTACAGCGATTTTTTGGAAGTTCTCAGCCTCATTGCAATACAACAAGAAGCAATAGAAATAAATAACGTCACTGTCCAGCAACACGCATTTCCTTAAAAGTCCATGAAATTAGGTTCACTTCATTGCGAGGGAAAACAGTAAAACAATACTAATGACACAGTAAACTAGAGAAATGTTGGAAGCTTTGTCTACAAAGATTGTTTTCCTCATTATATGTTCATTTTTTTTTTTTTTTTGGTGGGGGCTAAGGGTGACCTAATTATCACACACAGAAAGTCAAGCTTTAAGAGAAATACAAGGTGTTAAAAATTTTGCAGCTTTTACAATACTGATTTTCAGCAGTGAGGACGAGAGAGAGAGAGAGAGAGAGAGATAATATATTGAGGACTTAACAACCAACCTTTACAAACAAATCAATCTGCTGTACACGAGAGAGAGAGAGAGAGAGAGAGAGAGAGAGAGAGAGAGAGAGAGAGAGAGAGAGAGATTAATTAAATTCTGGGAACTCATATACTGATCTTTGCAAAAAAAATTGTCAATCTACAGTATAAGAGAGAGAGAGAGAGAGAGAGAGAGAGAGAGAGAGAGAGAGAGAGAGAGAGAATCATACCTATAAATTTCCGTGATGGTTCCAGTGGGCCTCTGTCCTTCGGAATGCCATCAATTCAAGGGCGCAAGTGACTGAGATCCTTCGGGTCTTACGAAGGACTCTAGGAGCGGCCGAATGACATAAGGATGCGACCAGGAAACGGAGAGGGAAGACGATAAGAAGATGAACAGTGAAATTATCTTTCGACTAACTTCCACGATGAGAGGAGGTCGAGTCACACTATAAATAGCCATTGACAAAAGCTAGGAATTGAGTATTGTTCATGTCAAGGATAATGTGGAGGATGAATTGTTTTTATGATAATTTCTGAACATTATATTAAAAACTTTATGAATATCATGTACAGAATATTTGGATGCAAAAATAAATTTGTCACGTTCATTAAAAATGTGTAATGCATTAGGAATTTGTCGTTAATAATAATAATAATAATAATAATAATAATAATAATAATAATAATAATAATAATAATAATAATAATAATAATAATAATAATATCTCGGAAGAAGACCCTCGCTTAATAATAATAATAATAATAATAATAATAATAATAATAATAATAATAATAATAATAATAATAATAATAATTTAATTCATAACCATTATAGATATTTGTACTACAGAATGTTAACAAAGGAATATTCAGTCAAGATATGTAAAATTGACAGAGGCATATTCAATCAATATTAAATAGTGGTATTATAACATTGATGCAAATAGTAACCACAATTCCACAGTAATTGAAGAGACTTTTATAAAGAATAATTACCCATTGTATTACTACGATAAGGCCCTATAGAAATTTGGTACCAAGTTTAAATCAATACGACCAACACTTAATACTTGTGAAAGGGAAGGAAAAATACGTGTGTATTTACGAAAAAGTATCTAATGTCTTTTCTAATTAGATTTTTAGGCATTGAACTGAATACATGAAATGGAAAAGCTGGCAAAATGGTCGAAAATTTCAGAACTAATGACAACTTGATTTTGTTTGTAGAGAGAGAGAGAGAGAGAGAGAGAGAGAGAGAGAGAGAGAGAGAGAGAGAGAGAGAGGGGGGGATCCTGCGAGTTCCTTCGTACCTAAAAAGCCCTTATTAATTACCCGCGTCCTTCGCAGGACCCGACCAGGAAATTTAGAATTCATAACAGGGCAACTGAAGGATCCCTTGAGATACGCTCCTCCAACGTAGGAGTCGTGACTCCTTTACCACTCCTCTTAGCAAAAGGACCTTGGCACCTGACGAGGCCGTTTTTCTCGGGAGACTTGTAAGAGACAATTCGTCAAAACAATCGAAAACTGAAGGTTTTTAGGTTTCTTTGCGAAGTCAGATTCGCCTTATTCAGTGGCAGGTATGGATAATTTTCAAAGAAATTCGTCACAACAATTGAATGTGGAGGATTGTCAGAAGGTTTCTTGGCAAAGTTTAACTCGCTCTACCCAAAGACGAAAGCAGACACGGAGGGTTTTGGTTTTCAAAGGAATTTGTAAAAAACAAAAATTGTCGCAGATATGGATAATTTTCAAAGAAATTTATCACAACAATTGAATGTGGAGGATTGTCAAAAGGATTTTTGGCAAAGTTTAATTCGTTTTATCCAAAATTCGAAAGCAGACGCGGAGGGTTTTGGTTTTCAAAGGATTTCGTCAAAAAAAAATTCGTCGCAGATATGGAGGGTTTGAAAAGGAATTCGTCAAAACAATTGAATGTGGAGGATTGTCAGAAGGGTTCTTGGCAAACTTTAATTCGCTTTACCCAAAGACGAAAGCAGACATGGATGAATTTCGTTTTCAAAGGTATTCGTCAAAAGAAAAAAAAAATACGTCGCAGGTATGGAAGGTTTTCAAAGAAATTTGTCAAAACAATTGAATGTGGAGGGTTGTCAGAAGGTTTCTTGGCAAAGTTTAATTCGTTTTATACAAATACGGAAGCAGACATAGAGAAATTTGGATTTGGTTTTCAAATGAATTCTTTAAAAAAATCGTCAAAACAATTGAATATCGATGTTTAAATATCGATATGTTTTCAGAGGTTTTCTATGTAGAGGTAGATTGACTTTATTCAAAGACAAAAGCAGAACTGGATTTTTTTTCAACGGTTTATTTCTCTCAAAGTTCCAGAGTTCCTTTTACGCAAGTAAAATAACAACACATTGGCATAAGACAAATCAATAAATTGGTATTAAATTCAACCATATATCGCTTTAAACTACCCTTATGAAAAGCATATCTCCTACACCAAATCCCTCAACCCTACAATGCATTATTCAAATAATATTCCCCAGCTGACTGAAACTGGCATTGAACTGAGACAAATCTTCTTCTTTCCCAATGTGATCCCTACATTAAGGGGTCGGTTGCCTGATGCGCCTTCTCCTCCACTGCCTTCTATCAAAGGCATCATCCTCCACCAAACCTCTTCTCTCCATATCTTCCTTCACTTTATCTCGCCATCTAATTAAATATTACATTTAATTAAATATTACATTAAATTGTCCTTCCCAAAGAAAGCGCATCTCTTACACCAAATGCCTCAACCCTGCTATGCATTATTAAAACAATATTTTCCATCTGTGTCTAAACTTCAAACACCAAACAATGCAACAGTAAAAGTACCGACCCACATCAAAATGAATCATGATCCCAGCTTCCATTCATTATTCAAGCCATAACCTTAGCTTCTAGCAGAGAGAGAGAGAGAGCTCAGTGAACAAACGGCGATCAGGAGGCGGCTCTGTGTACCAACAGTCGTTATTCAACAAGGATCCAATGACTGCCATTACCGCCACATGATTTGCAGCTTGTAAGTCAAGACCAAGCCAGCAACTAATGCGCAGACTCCAACTACACCTCCCTTCTCCTTACCTCTCCTCGGAGTATGAGACGTGTTAATCGGCATCTCCCCCAGCCTTCTCGGTCATTCTCGAAACGATAAATTAGCGGTGATTACGAAGAGCAACGGTCGAGGATGCTAATCTATGCTAGGTTCGGACTGTAGGAAACACTGGGCGGCAGCTGGTGCGGAATGATTTACGATGGCAAACGCGGCCACTTGAAAGACGCGAAGAAGCCTTGCGGGAGAGTAATGGACAACGAGAGATGAGATGGGAAGCGGGTATCTCCGGGTACGAGTGCCAAGGAAAACTGTTAAGCGGACGAGGAAGTCAGTTGCATCTCTATTACTATACTGATCTGTTTAACTTCGTTTCCTATTTTCTCAAGGTGACGAAATTCATGGTGGGCTAACCAATCACTTGATATATATAATATATATATATATATATTATATATATATATATATATATATATATATATATATATGCAGTAATAAAGGAAGACTATTTATTTAAAGAATGAGAGAGAGAGAGAGAGAGAGAGAGAGAGAGAGAGAGAGAGAGAGAGAGAATATAGGTTTAGCATAATTACAAAGAAGGATTTATTGATTAGCAAATTTCCTGTTATCAAAAGAGAGAGAAGAGAGAGAGAGAGAGAGAGAGAGAGAGAGAGAGAGAGAGAGAGAGATAAATAAATAGGTCTAGCATAATTTAAAATAAAGGATTTATGATTAGCAAATTTCCTATTATCAAGAGAGAGAGAGAGAGAGAGAGAGAGAGAGAGAGAGAGAGAGAGAGAGAGAGTAAGGAAACAGGTTTGCTAAATAATTGAAAAATAAGAAAAAATAGCATTAGTAACGAAATATTATTACGAAAATTACAGCTCCAAAAATTAATCAAACGAGCCTATTAAGGTGCAAGGCCTACAAATATGGCCAATCTCTTAATAAAAAATATTACAACGAGGAAAGTTATGGCATCCATGAAGAAAAACCCACCTTGCAAAGCGTTGTTGTTAATCCAGCAGCCATCACTCAAAAATTTAAAGCATCAGAATACTGGAATTAAAGCAGGATAAACCTCTTGTGCATTGCATCTTTCAGATGATCTCAGTTGATCTCACAGTTATTGCAAGAGAGAATATGATTCTCAATATGCCCGACAGACTAACAGCATTAAATCTTCCACTATGATCTGAAATTCGTTGGTTGTATCGATTCTCAAATAATGGGAATCATTGTTAAGTGTAAGGTTTTATTTTCATTTCAAGATGTGTTGATGTGACGATGTTTTTATGGTAAGGTTTCAGAACCTGAACTTAAATAATTATGTTTTTCCTGAATATCTGAAGTTCGGACTTATCAAGGTTCATATTTCATCTAGCAATGTTGCCTACTCAAACAACTACCCAGTATGGAAGTCATTTTAAGAAATAACCATAATGTTTTAATTGCGCCCATTAAAAAGATACCAGACAATTATTTTAAGAGGCAAAATTTACAAGCAACTACTTAAGAATGAAATACCAATCTTGCTTGCAGATGGATTTATTGCTGACATCTTCAAGAAAGGAAGGAAAGATAAATCGTATAATAATGACAAAATAATAATCGAACTGGTGTGTTGAATACACCAAACAAAAGACGATTACACGAAGACTCAAATAATAGGGAATAAAAAGGCGATTGTAATTACAGGAAGACCTTTTTCCCCTCAACAATAAAATCAAAAGGAATCTCGCTGCTGCCACATTCGGAATGACAATTACAAAAGGTCCAACGTATAATCACGACGTTTATGAAGTCATCTACTCATAACCTTCACTGTGAATGACTACAGAGTCGAGTGAAGGTTCCCTTAAGACACAAAACTCCATCCGAGAGAACCTTCCTTTATGCTTGCTCGAGTCCTCAGGTTTGTTCACGTCCCAATTTAGCAGCTGTGACAAAGAGACCCTGATGATGACGGAACGAGAGAAATAAGGGAAAAGGAAAAATTAGCGGGTAAAATGAAGTAAATGAAGAAGAATTGCCGAGCCCAGGAAGATTACGACCTTTTAGAGTGATGAGGTGGAATCCTCCTCAATGCTCCGGAGAGGGACGGAACGAAACCTGGAGGTCAAATTGATCAGCATTTCAAAAGTGTGACTTTCGTCCTTCGAGGGTCATTTTTTTCTCTCTCTCTCTCTCTCTCTCTCGCCTTTGTTTGCCATGTGATGAAACCTGGATGCTACCACAAACACTTCTCAATGAAACGCAGCCTCAGGATGCCGGGAGGTTGGGGGAGGTTATTTCAAATCTCTCAAGGGTAACTTTCGCAAACTCTGTATAGTGATGTAATTCACAGAGGCATATTGATAAAACCACATTTAACGCATTCCCAAGCACTGGGACGTTGAAATAATTAAAATTGCCTTTATTATTGATAAAATTTAATATCAATAGGTAGATTAACTGTTAATTCATACATTACGTAAAAGGAAATTACGACTAGTAATTCTACAAAAGGACTTATTTTACTTTCATCAAGATGAAGGAATTTTCTGCATCATAAAATTCAAGAGGAAAATATGATTTTATTTGAGAGCACAAAAAAAAAAAATTTAAGAAGATCAAACTCTATCAAGACGCTTTTGAACACTGTATTCTTCGCCCTGATTTTAGAGTTTCCTCTACATAAAATTCAAGAGGTAAATAGATTTTACCTGAACGCACAAAAAATTCAATATAGAAATGGGATCCAATTCAATCAAGATGCTTACAGACACTTTTTAAAGTCCAAGAAGAAAGCTGCAGACGAATGTATCGAATAATATGATACCATTGTTAAGAACCACAGCAATTTCATCCAGATAATACCCAATTCTATTAAGATGTTTCTGGACACAGAGTTCAAGAGGAAAGCTGTAGAAGGAATCATAAGAAAATATGACAGTTGTGACACAACTGTGACAACCACGACAATATAAAAAACTGGGAATTGAACGATCTCGTTATGTATTGGGAACCCATTACACCAAACACAACAGGAAAAACTATAACGACAAATTACCCTGAAGATAATTGACAGCACAAAGGATTCACGAAGAGGATCTCTCACAAAGTGGCTGGAGGGGACTATGACAATGAATTCAATTAAGAGGTTCAAGAACCAGTATGTCATTGAAGTTAACTACAAGAAATAATTCTGGTAATTGTATCTTAAGGACCGTATTTCACTCCTTGAGACCAGACAAAAGGATCAAATGTCACAGGCAGGA
>NC_061103.1:39597067-39604567 GCF_015104395.2 Macrobrachium nipponense
TCTCATTTATACCATTCCACATTTACAAAAGAAGGAACTGGATCATGAGTTCTTCACTTCTCTCTCTCTCTCTCTCTCTCTCTCTCTCTCTCTCTCTCTCTCTCTCTCTTCTTATATATTTTAAATTTGCAAATGATGGAACTGGTTCATGAGTCTCTCTCTCTCTCTCTCTCTCTCTCTCTCTCTCTCTCTCTCTCTCTCTCTCTCTCTCTCTCTCAGCTTAGCTCTAATGAATAGTTGCAGGCGTGAGGTGTCTGATCACGAGAGCGATTAAGACCTTCTTGCAAGATCCAGGCCTCAAGTGTTGGACAGATGCTGCCAAGATGTTACCTAATGGGAATTTGGCCAGTTTTATTTTATCTTTTTTCTTCTTGTACTATAGCTCGTTTATCAACCTGAATTTAATAAATCTGAAATTAATAGACATTTCAAGAAAGTAACGTGGTATAACCGTATATAGTTTTGTTTTTAAAAATTTAGGTAAAAATAGGACGACACATCAATTGAAATCCTCAAACTTGAGTATTTCTCAATGGGTACAATCTTAATATACCAAATGAACATTTTTTAACTATCCCTTTGAGCGATTGAACCAACTTATTTCTATTACAATGGCCATTGAAATGGCAACCTTATATTTCCTTTAAAATAATAGATAATAATTATTTATCTTAAAAGTTAATATTGTTACATGTAACAGGGAACATGATAACAGGTGAAGAGATTGCATCGAGAAGTCTAGAGAAATAATTATACGTTTATACATTCAACTACCATGAATATATGCATTTGTTATTTTCATTAAAATATACTAACTATTTTTATCATTAATAATATAAATAATAATAATAATAATAATAATAATAATAAATAATAATAATAATAATAATAATAATAATAACTAATAATAATGATAATAATAATAATAATAATAATAATAAAAATTATTATTATTATTTTATCAAAAGTAATGGCTACTTCAGCAGCGTTACACTTGAAGAGATTCTTCTCTATTTTGTGAATAGCGGCTTTTTCCTTGCTACTTAAACAGGCTAGTAGAGCGCTTATAGAGGTCATGGTCAAATACAGGTCAAAATAGGTGTATATATTTGAATTTTACAGATAAACTATGGTACCATAGTCATCAAAGTCATTAACGATTTTCGCTCTCTCTCTCTCTCTCAAAGCGAGCTTTCGTCTGGAGCTGTCAGACATCCTCGGGGTGGAAGCTGAGGGTGGACTGATCTTGGTGTGTTGTTGTTGTTGTATTAAGCCAACACTTCTTGTTGGGACGGGCCTTTCCCTTGTTCGGCCCGTAGGTGATCTGAAAAGATTCATTAGGCTCATGGTTAGTTTTATGAAATTAGAAATATTTTTAGTTGTAGAGATAGGAGTGAACAGGGGAAGGATGATGGTGTCAGTAAGAGAGGGCCATCATGTCATATTGTAGTAGAGGTTTGAAAGAATGTAAGGCTTTAGAATATTAGAGAAGCTGTGCAGGTGGGGTTGTCCAACCCTTTACTCCCTTGGGTCCCTGCGGGAGGATTTCAGTGGTAGGTAAAGTTTAAAAGAATGATAGTGGATGATGTGGATAGAGCCTTACAGTGAGGGGATGTGATGAGGGTGATTGATGTTACTCTTAGTTTATTTACCTTGGTGGAGGTAGGTTGTAGAGCATCTGGGCATGCTCTTCTAAGTTTTCAATGATTGTTTTTGTGACTGTGGCAGCTGCATGCTCAGCATCTTGTGCAAGTAATTCAATTTGTGCTGCACCTTATTTGTGCTGTTTCTAGATCAGTCGATGTCTTATACCATCTGGCAGACGATCTTGGTGTGGTGTCCGTCCTCCTTATATCTGTGGTTGACAGCAGGGGGTCTGTCCCATGCTTGTCTCCTATTGGCTGGTGGCAGTGAGTCTTCGTTTTCATTGGTTGCCTGAGCCAGGTCTCAAGCCACTTTCTTCGAGCCGATGGTTGCGATGCTGCAGATCCTGCAGCCGTCTGGACCACCTGAGCGGCGCTGTAACGTTGATGGGCGTTGCGCTACGCTGTGGGACGTCACGGCTAATTTGATTTCCATCGGCTGCAGGAGTACCTCGTTCGGGGGCGTTGTTTTCCGTGGAGTTGTCGTCATCGGTGGTGTCATTGTTGGTGACAGGTCTTCTCACAACCCCCCCAGCCAATAGGAGGCAAGAATTGAGCAGACCCCTTGCTGTCAACCACAGATATAAGGAGGACGGACACCACACCAAGATCGGTCCACACTCAGCTTCCCAGCCCGAGGATGTGTGGCAGCTCCAAACGAAAGCTCGCTTTAAGAGAGAGAGAGAGAGAGAGAGAGAGAGAGAGAGAGAGAGAGAGAGAGAGAGAATCGTTAATGACTTTGATGACTATGGTATCATAGTTTATATGTAAAATTCGAATATATACACCTATTTTGACCCTGTATTTGACCATGACCTCTATAGGCGCTCTACTAGCCTGTTTAAGTAGCACCGAAAAAGCCGCTAATCAAAAAATAGGGAAGAATCTCTACAAGTGTAACGCTGCTGAAGTAGCCATTACTTTTAATAAGGTATGCTTGAGAGAGGGTCTGCTTCCTAAGTACACTAATACTATTATTATTATTATTATTATTACTATTATTATATTATTATTATTATTATTATTATTATTATTATTATTATTATCATTATCATTATTATTATTATAATACTTATTATTATTATTATTATTATTATTATTATTATTATTATTATTATTATTATTATTATTATTATTATTATTATTATTATCATAGCCAGAAAATTTCAATTTTCACTGGAACCCAAAAAGATAAAGCTCACATATCTTAAAGATTATTATAGTTGCTTGCCGCTGCTACGAAAATATTTGAAAAAATACGAAAAAGATTTAAAACGTGTTCCTCAAACCTGGAACCTTTTTTTTAAATTAAAGTTTACACACACACACCACACACACACACACACACACACACACACACACACCACACACACACACACACACATATATATATATATATATATATATATATATATATATATATATATATATATATATTTATTATAAAATTCATAATAACTCGTAAATCCCTGAGTGCACCAAAGACATATTTCCCTTTCTTAATATCACCTCAAGGTTAGGTTAATTATAACGCTAATAAGTATTTTGTACCTAACCTGAACCATAGCACAATGACAAAACGATGCAAGTATCAATTTGTCGTGAGAGTCAAAAACAACTGCCTTTTTGCTCTTAAGAACAATTGAAGAATATCTTGAATTTCTTTTCCTGTAACCATTTCCTAACTCTAGAATACAATGGTGTGCAAATGACTGACTTGCTTATTGGTACGACTTTGAACCCTGACGTGAGGGCTAAGTCCTCGAAGTTGAAGTACTTCCTGCAAGTGTTAAGTCCCAAGTGTAAGTGTTTTCTGAGGAACGCTTAATTCTTAAGCTGCCACGAGTAATTCGGCTGTAAAATATCACAGTATTTGCCTACGAACGAGCTGGCTGATAATTCTAAAGATTATCAACTATGCTGGCCTACTTGTAATAGCAATAAGACAACTGGTGATATAATTGTGTTGATGGAAATGGGCTAGTAATTGTGATTATGGTGAGATTGTATCGTATACTACAAAAAAAAGTACAGAAAAAAATCCTTTGACTATTTATAAGAAATTGGCATGTCAACAATAATTGACTTTTCGGAGAGAGAGAAAAAAGAACTATCCAAATATAGCAATAAAATACCTCATCAAATCTTTGTCAAGAGTAAAATTTAAGAAGTAGGCATAAAGGTTCATGTAGCTGCCCATTTTATGAGTTATACTCATGCCTTCACTCTCCAGAGAAATAAAAAAAACAGTTGTCTGGTGGCAACTATTTCTCAGAAATAGAAATACGAGTCAAGTGCTTCAAACCACACACTAAGAAGCACGAAACAGAAAATTGACTTATTAATCTCATACATAAAAAAAAACCATAAATCTTTTTTCGCCATGTACATTTGGCCAATAGACCTATTAAAATCGAATGTTTTTTGCCTATAAAAAGTCACAACATGCCTTCTAAATATTTAACAGGAAGGAAAAGAGAAGATAACCTGAATGCAAGGTGAACTTACATGGACCTGGGACCGAATATAGATTGGTCCAAGAAAGATAAAATTTGTACTCTCACGCATTCTGATGGATGACTTTTAAAAGCACCAAAAGGCAGTGCCAAAAGCTACCTCAGATGAAAATCAAAAAGTTTATATGTGAATGGTAATGAATTATGATACTATCCTCGAGTACTGGTTAATACCTGGAAGATTATTATTTATGAAGTAAGTTAAAATATTCATAAATATTTGCGGCTATCTGTAATAAAAAAAATGGTGACTTCTAATCTTAAATAGTCAAGGTGATTATAGTACTTCTGCGGCTGGTAATATTTTAATATATAGTAACAATTATAAAGATTACTTTATAATAGTGGCTTCTATATTCATAATATGACCATTTACCCCTAAGCAATGATTATTTTTACCCTTAAAAAATAAAAAATTATCAAAATACTGAAAAAAAGTTCAAACTTCTGAAACCCATGTACATTTCAACTTAAGTGGGCCTAATTAAGACGAAAAAAATTATGCTGAAATTCTTCAAGCTCTTCATGGTCAGATTCTTAGTAAGAGAACAAGGTGTGATCCGACCTCCAACTTACTTGGGACGCGTGCTAAAATCTACAGTTAAACAAAGCAATGTTTGACCAACGAAAACTAAAATAAATACGCTCGATTTTATAAAAAAAAAAATAAGTTTTCGTTATTGTTTAACATGGACATTCTTTATTCTTTACATTCTCATTGTGATAAATAAATCCTAAATATCTTATAAAATTCCTGTATCTTTAACTCTACGCAAAACACTTTCTTCAAACCTTTTTAGGCTTCTCCATAGGGCTTTCTTACTCCCACAACAAGAACAACAAAAGCAAGAAAAACAACAACAACAACAGGGTAGTTTGTAGGATTACTCCCCGAGTAAGCAAAAACAGGATCATGAATATTACGAGTGATAAAAATATAACTATGTAATGTATATGTAAAATATAATGATTATATGCGATAAAAACATAATTATGAAATATATAACTAATGTCAGATATAATTTCAGGGAAAGCTGTATCCAATTAGATACAAGAGACCCTCATTTCACAACAGCCAAAATGTGAAAATATTCAATTCTGAAACTAATGTTTCTCAGAGTTTTGTGAAAATATTCTCCTTAATTCAACAAAACCTGAATCCAGCTATATAGGGACCCTCATTTAAGAAAAGCCAAAAAACCAAAACATTCAATTCTGATACCAAATGTTTATCAATGTTTTTGTAAAAATATATTCTATCCTAAGTAATAAAATTATAAATGTTATACTATATAACTAATGTAGAATTTTAGTTCAATAAAATGCTAAATCCAGTTAAGTACGAAATACAAAAATATTAAGGTTTTTGTAAAAGTATATTTTATCATAAGTGATAAAAATATAAATATGTTATATATAATTAACATAGAATATTAGTTTAATAAAAACCTAAATCCAGTTAAGTAGGAAATAAGAAAATATTAATTTCTGATACCAAAGGTTTATCTTTGTAAAGGTATATTTTATCATAAGTGATAAAAATATGAATATGTTATGTATAACTAATATAGAATATTAGTTCAATAAAAAGCTAAATCCAGTTAAGTACGAAATACAAAAATATTCATTTCTGATAGCAAAGGTATATCAATGGTTTTGTAAACGTATATTTAATCAAAAGTGATAAAAATATGTTATATATAATTAAAGTTATAAATAAATCACTTAAACCAGTTAAATACAAAATACAAAAAAACATCCATTGCTGACACCAAACGTTTATTAATGTTTGTAAAAACATTGCTGTTTTTTTTTTCTTGTTACGTCCTTGTCAGTGCTGACACGTCGACAATAAACCTCATTCATTATGACTGCAATCGAGGAGATCTGACATTCGGAGGTGATTATGCAGCGCATTAATGTTCCGTTTGCTTAAAGGTCAGAGGTGTTCTGTCAGTCACCTCGTCTGTGATCTCTCTCTCTCTCTCTCTCTCTCTCAATACACAGATACATCATACATACATACATACATACATACATAAACCTACTAATACTCATATATGTATAGACATATATGTACATATATATAAACTCTCTCTCTCTCTCTCTCTCTAAATGCACATACATGCACACATACATACATACATACACACCCTCATGTATACACATATTTATATGCACCTATATACAATTTCCTCTTCTCTCTCTCTCTCTCTCTCTCTCTCTCTCTCTCTCTCTCACCTTCCCCGTCATTTCAATCTCCCCTTATCATGATCTGCTCATCCCAGACTTATTCTTACACCGAAGGACTCAAAATCAAGCGATTATGAAGCCCATAACTCAATGCTGGCGTCAAAATTGGAGAATCGTGTCCAGTAAACTACCTGTAGTGTTGCTACACTGTCACTTTGCCAATATCCTGAGATGGTTCGTTTTGTCAATAATAAATCGTTTTTACTTACATAAAATAAGAAATATGACGTCATTGATCAAGCTGTACTGTGATTGGTTGGAAAGAAATTGGTGAAGCCCAATAGGGAACTATTGTGGGATGATATTGATAAAATGTCAAAGTTATACATAGATAATATCCTAAGATGGTTCGATTTCTTCCTAATAAATCGTTTTCCTTTCAGGGATTGAACATATGACGTCACTAGTCAAACTGCCCTGTGATTGGTTGGAAGGTAATTGGTGATGACCAATAGGAACACTTGGTAGATGACATTAAGAAAATGTCTATACAATTCATAATTTTTTTTTTTTTTTTTTTTTTTTTTGTTACATGAAGAGTTCAATTTTTTTTTCACAAGAGGAGTTGTTCAACAACAACAACAAAAATATTATTTACTGAGTCTGAGTGTTACTTATATGTTGTCTAAAATTTTGTATACATAAATAGGTTCTATTCCCGTGATATATTGGTAATGAAATCAGTAACAAATATGAATAGACAGCAATCGTTCTGCTGTGTCTATATACCAGCTTTTTTGGCACTGATGAAAAAGAAAGAAATTCCGCTCACGCAGACGTTAAAAACCAAATCAAACCAAACTGAACGAAGTAAAACGCGTATAACTCCAAGATACTAAAATACTTCTCTTACTACTTACTACTTCATTCATCTCATATCCCTCATTCATTCTCCGCGATTCTGACCCATCAGATACAAACAAAACAACTTCTCGTGTTCATCTTCTTCTTCCTAATAGTCCGCTCGTGATTCGGGTCCTAGCTCCAACCTCGACCCAATATGCTGATTGCTAAGACACGGCCTACCGTAAAAAAAAAAAAAAAAAACACAGCGTGGTTCCTCAAGGTACTTCCTGTGTCAGGAAGCC
>NC_061103.1:39609567-39632067 GCF_015104395.2 Macrobrachium nipponense
ATATATATATATATATACATATTTTATACATATGCTTGTGTATTATGTGCGTGTGCCTGTGTGTCATAACCTTTGTGTAAAACATACAGAGAACGGTAATACCCAGTAGTAGGAAAATCAACATGAAAAATCCCTCAAATTATATCACTTCCGTAACTCTGGATTTCATCGTCAAATGAAACCGTTAAACTTTTATTCCCACTTTCACGATAATCGTTGGACGCTGCTAATCATAACCTGCTTTTATTAAAGTATAAAATTGACTTAAAATAATGCTACAAAAAATATCAAAAGGACTTGGAGTAATGTAATAGAAAATGGTAAATGAATGAATATTTAGAGTAAGCATAAGCCATTGGCAATTTGATTTTTAAAGGGAAAAAATTCCTTCGTTGATTGGGCTCAGAAATTAGCGACTGAATGTAGATATTTTTCTTTTGAATCATATTCAAACAAAATTTGCTAATCAAGTAAAATAAATTGATTAAAGTTAAAGAATTAATGAGAATTAAATAAAAATTAAAATCTGGCCAGTATGATAAAATTCCAAGCTTCAATTCATAATAATGAAATGAAGAAGTTTAATCAAAATTGAAAAATAGAAATAAAAAAAAATCTTCACGATTTGACACTTAAATGTGGAGTGAAGATCCCGTAGACTACAATATTCAGTTTCATATTACAGTTTTTTAACTCTGCGCTCTCTCTCTCTCTCTCTCTCTCTCTCTCTTCTCTCTCACACACACACACACACACACACACACACACACACACACACACACACACACACACAAACATTGTCTAATTAACTATAAGTACGTTTTCTTGGTTTACATAAGAGTAAATACTATATCGACGAACGCTGCACGATATGGATAATTATTTCCTTGTCTCAACAATACCAGGATTAAAATGAACGGTATTCAAGGCATTAAAAAAATAAAAATATTTTTCATGATATACTTTTATTTTTAATATATAATATATAAAAATCATCATCACATTTAAGGATATATGAAGTTATCTATAGTCTGAATGATCATTTGTTAGACTTACAAAAAATAAAAAATCTTTCCCTGTTATACCGCACAAATGTACCCTCCTCGTCCTAGACGTGTACCTGCAAATAGCATACTGTGCACATCTTCAGATAACATGCCGTACCTAGTCAGTCAACACATTTATACACACTCTAAACAAAAGTATTACATGCCATTGGAATAGTGTATAATCAAATATACTGATAAAAGTTGGTCATATTTTGAGTTTTCATTTACATGATTTATCACAATTCATTCTTGCATTTAAAAGTATAAAACAGTGTTATAAATTGTTTTATTATATAACACTTGAGTTTCTAATGCCTCTGCGGATCTAGAGCTATCAGAATTACCGATATTCATATTGAAAATGCAAAAGTCGTAAGTTAAATCTCATACAACCAGTGACGCAGTCTTCAGACGTAAATATTTTCCCTATGAGAGAGAGAGAGAGACGGAAAATCCACAAGGGGTAAACGAATCCATAAATGCATCACATCCAAATAACACAGGATATAAGGACAAGAATTCGCCATAATGCTTCAGAGTTTGGTTCTCAATTGCACTTGACAATGCTTCGTCTCTTTTCCCCAAAATAATAACAAAACTATTCACAGCAGCCTGCAGGGTTTAATGAGCCTTATGAGGGCATTGTAACTTGTCCATCATCCAGTAGCTGTGAATATGTAATCATTTTTCGGATGTGTCTAGAATTGTCCTGTTCAGTGGGTCGGGATACCTCTGAAAGTTGTACGGGTAATTTTTACCATAGTTCGCAGCAAATGAATTACATGTATCTATAATACATGCTGCAACAAAAATGGATAGGAATAAAGAAGATTCATAACTTACTCTTCATTTTTTTACATGTATTCTATTCTTATCGGGAAAATGTAAAATAAAATAAATCAGGGAGGTATGCTGACATTTTATCATACTTTCATTTAGCTAAGACTATTATGAAAAAATAAATTATTACAAATGAACTGATACATGACTGATCATTCTTGAACCCGAATAAGATATTATGAAAAAGTTGAAAAACTTCAGAAAAGGTAAAATGAAAGGAAAAGGTCCGGAAGGCGTAAGAAGTCGCAAGCAAAAATGAAAATGGACTTAGCGCGTGAGCGATCTGTCTCAAGAGTATATCTAGCCTGCTGTCAAAGTCCTTTCTTGAATTCTAAATCTCAAACTTCCTGAGAGAGAGAGAGAGAGAGAGAGAGAGAGAGAGAGAGAGAGAGAGAGAGAGAGAGAGAGAGAGAGAGAGAGCCATGACTGAACTCGTCACTCGTGAATTGTTAATTGTTACATTTTCATTCTATAGGTGGTGATTGTGAGAGTGTACAAGCATGAGAGAGAGAGAGAGAGAGAGAGAGAGAGAGAGAGAGAGAGAGAGAGAGAGAGAATGGTACTGAAAGAGCTGACATCAATCTAGGCTTCTTGACCCACGCTGTTTCTCCTTGTGGCAAAGTGTCACTCACTCTTTCGATTGTTCAAAGTCCCACGACCCAGGGAGAAGAGAAGGTCACCGCGTTCGGGAAACCTTGTCGACAAAAGGTCACCAGACCTTATCAGTCGAAGGTCAGGAGTCGCTACGTAAGGATGGAAATGTATAACAATTCACGAGTGACAAGGTTTCGGTCATGGGACTCTCTCTCTCTCTCTCTCTCTCTCTCTCTCTCTCTCTCTCTCTCTCTCTCTCTCTCTCTCTCTCTCTCTCTCTCTCAAAGTCAAAGAGAGGTTATCGTCGCGCTTTGGAGAAGCACACATACACATCAAGCAAGCAAGCAAGCAAGCAAGCATACAATCCACAAAATGCTTTCTCCGTCTTCGCCAGCCCAGCTTGGACTGATGACGTAACAGTTGCCCCTTCCCCAAAAACCCCGCCCTAACCCCTCCCTCCCCTCTTCCCCCCAGGCCAACCGGCGAAGAAATACCGTGACAAGCGTCTGACGACTGTTTGTGTGCGTGTCTGTGTGACCACTTGACTTGTTAAAGGCAGGACGTCCATTGTGGAAGCCACGTAGACGATGCCCCCTGACGCCTGAGAAAGGAAAACAATCCTATCCTATCGTGATCAGCTCCCAGGGCAAAGGAGATGCCCGGGGTGGGTATCAGCAGCTCCTTGGGCGAAGGAGATGCCCGGGTGGGTATAGAAGTGAACGCACTCGGTACCACTTCAATAGTTCCCATCCTCTGATATGGACCCTGTTCTTCTGCTTCTTCTTCACACACGAGACTTCCTGTGTGCGCGTGTCTCTTTCTCTCTCTCTCTCGACGTGAAGACACCCACAAGGCGATATTGATAAGGGTCGGACGGGCGTCTTCAGACTCGAAGTCGTAATAATATCAGGTACAGGGACAAGACAAAAAAGGAAAAAAAAAAAAAACGAAGAGGAACGTACTCTCAATCTTTAGACCAGTCTTTGGTAAGGCCTATGGCTCTCGATGTAATCCTTCTTAGCTAGATATGTAGTATATATATATATATATATATATATTATATATATATATATTATATATATATATATATATATAATATATAATATATTATTATCATATATATATAAACACACGATACACACACACACACATATATATCATCCCCATATATCTATATATATATATATATATATTATATATATATATATATATATATATATATATATATATATGTATATATATAAACACACGATATATACACACACACACACACATATATATATCATCCCCCGTTTCAGTGCTATTTGAAACAACTGATTATCCTGTAGTATATTTTCCAGTCCTCTTTCCGCCTCTCCTGAATTAAACATATGAAGCCAAGTCACATTCCTTTTAGAAAACGCTGTCAAAAATACCCTTATATTCAACCTTCTCAGAAACTGAAGATCCAGTTAATAAGCTTTACATAAAGTCACCTTCACAAAGGAGAATGTTCATTTTTCTTCGGCCAGTCTTACACTACAGAATCTGGAAATCTGTGCACAGAAGAAATAATGGGAAATCTGTGCACAGAAGAAATAATGGGAAATCTTTGCACAGAAGAAATAATGGGAAATCTGTGCACAGAATAAATAATTGGAAATCTGTGCAAAGAAATATTTGAAAATCTGTGCACAGAAGAAATAATGGGAAATCTGTACACAGAATAAATAACTGGAAATCTGTACCGAGGAAATAACTGGAAATCAGTGCACAAATTAAATAATTGGAAATCTGTGCACATAAGAAATAATTGGAAATCTGTATACGGAGGAAATAATTGGAGAAATAATTGGAAATCTGTGCACAGAAGAAATAATTGGTAATAAAGTTAGTGTTTGTGAAAAGTTGGTTAAGCATCTTTTGAGATGTTGTGGTAATGCTGAAAAAATGGAGAACAATAGACTTGGGGACTAAACAAAGTAATTCTGAAGTTTTAGTCCAGAAGGCAATAGAAATACACAACAAATACTGGAGAGATGACGTGGAAAAAATGAATGAGAGTAAAGGGTCTTGTTATCAAGGAAGAGTTTGAGTGAAAGCTAGGTAAAGGTGAGTGGCGCATTGTTCGTGTGTAGTTGAGTGAAAGCTACGTAAAGGTGAGTGGCGCATTGCTCGTGTGTAGTTGAGTGAAAGCTAGGCAAAGGCGAGTGGCGCATTGTTAGTGTGTAGGCCAAAGGGGGTAGAGATGTTTGACGAGCTGATGATGAGATGTAAGTGTAAGTTTATGTGTGTATCAATGCATGAAAGTGTTTACTCTTACAAAAAAAACACCATTAGATGAAAAAACAAAACATAATGGGTGCAGGCAAGTCAATACATAAAAGATATATTTAGTAACAATTCGGAATTTTGAAAACAGGAATTTCGAGTGTTTCTATACCAAAAAATTTCGAAAATTATATCATGAAATAATTTTGTAAATGTAAATAAAATTTCAAAAAACATATCTGACGCCAATGAAAAAAAAAATTAGATTTATCACTATCTGACGCCAATGAAAAAAAAAATAGATTTATCACAACAATTCTTTCCATAAAATCGATAAATTTCGTTAAATTCGATAACATTTTAAAGACTATAAACATCAAGAATAAATAATTTTGTGAAATGGAAAGAACGAAAGAAATATCTGATGCCACAGCTGCAAATATATTCATAAAATTCTTCACCACGTCAATCATCTCTATAAATGGCAATATGGCATTTACAATACCCAAGAAATATTTATGCGTTATTGCAATCAAGCATTCTCCTTCTATTACCCATAACCTCCATTCCCGAATACCCCTGACCGTTCAGAATTGACCCTGACCTATACCCGTGACCTATGCAGTAACTCCTGATGCGACATCAAAAGCGGTTTCCTCTCAAAGGTTGGGTTAAGTTCGAGTCATTACCAGATCTGTTGCAACACTCAGACAAGAATTTTGAGTGTCGACATATTCTGGACTGAACTAGGTTAAAGGATTAAAAAAAAAAAAAAAAAAAAAAAGCTCTGCTTGCGTTAGCACCTAAATCAACAATTTAATTAGTAAAGGATATATAATATATATATATATATATATATATATATATATATATATATATACATATATTCATATTTCTTTATTGTAAATATTTAATATATTGTACATTCTAGTACATTTTTTTATTCATTTGAAATGTACTCAGACATCTCTCTCTCTCTCTCTCTCTCTCTCTCTCGTCTCTCTCTCTCTCTCCTCTCTCTCTCTTCTCTCTCTCTCTATCTCTCTCTCTATTTTCTTCTCTTATCTTGTCTTTCTATATATATATGATATATATATTTTATATATATATATATATAGAGAGACAAAGATAAGAGAAGAAAATAGAGAGAGAGAGAGAGAGAGAGAGAGAGATGTCTGAGTACGTGGCAAATAATTTTCTTTTTAAATGCACTAGATTCTAGGCTGAAGCATCTTTACCACATTACGCTCAAGAACAAAACTAAACACTTGTTAGGAGGCAAAAATTAAAATAAAATAAAACAATCAATAATAAAACAATTACCATACAGACACCTACAAGGCTGAAGCATCTTTACCACATTACACTCAAGAACAAAACTAATATTTGTTAGGAGAAAAAAAAATTCCATATTATCGTTCGATCTCTCCGCCGTCCACTCACACAAAACAAAATAATTTCGGTTTCAATGAACGGTTCCCCTCGTTCCTCGTCGTAGACTTCGCCATCATTACGATCTCCACTGTAACAACCACTCTCTAGCCGTAATTCCCTTTCCTTCAGATACGCCATATTACCACTCGCATCACGTACCGGCAGCAGCTTCTCTCCCTCCCTCCCTCCCTCTCTCCTCCTTAAAATCAAAATCGCCCCCCCCCCTCTCTCCTTCCTCCCTTCCTAAAATCCTAACGGAAATGTCTAGCTTAAAACCTCGTCGTAGAACGAAACCAGATTATTATTTAAGGCGCTTATTTTATCGCTGCGCATCGCCAAATGGAACTTCCTGCTTCGGGGATGAGTTAGGGAGCAACCCCCCCTCCCTCCCACAAGGACCCCTAAGACACCAAGGTACCACCTCCCCAACCCCCCACCCCATGGCGCCTGAATGAGAGAGTTCACGTCGGTTCTAGGAATGAATTTATGAATGGCAATGACACAACACTCCACCGAAAGAGCCCGTGACGTCATGGCAGACATACACCCACAAACGCTGGGACGAATGCACAGTTATTTTTACTTAAACTAGTTTAAAGCGATGTTTCCTTCACAGCAGATACTCATGCAAGTTTAGATGCAATGACGCAATGGTTTAATAAAAAACGAAATCCACTTCATTTCAATAACTCTTTTTGTAATTAAGTGTACTACACTTCATGCTCTGCATGGGTAAATTACCTGCTTCCGAATAATAAAATAATAACAATAGGCAGGATCCCAAGATCCCTGAAAAGGAACCTGGAAAATCTAGATGTCGAAGTAGCTCCAGGACTCATGCAGAGGAGTGTGCTCCTAGAAACAGCACACATAGTGAGGAAAGTGATGGACCCCTAAGGAGGCAGGATGCAACCCGGAATCCCACACTATAAAAACCACCCAGTCGAATAGGATGACTGTGATAGACCTAATAATAATAATAATAATAATAATAATAATAATAATAATAATAATAATAATAATAATAATAATAATAATAATAATATGTACATCTTAGTCGAACTATGTAAAAAAAATTTCTGATGGGTTATTGAAGATTTCACGATTTATTTTTAATTATTCGCCATCCATTCATTCTTCCTCTTCGGTGCTATCCCTAAGTTAAGAGATCGGTTTCCTTAATGAGCCGTCTCACGTTACTTCTACCGATGCTATTCTTTGGCAAGCATTTCTAATTCGCATATTATTATTATCATTAATATTATTATTATTATTATTATTCTTATTATTATTATTATTATTATTATTCAGAGGACGAACCCTGTCCATTTGGAAAAAAGCCCACCAAAGGGTGTTCATTAAGAAGTAGGAGAAGGCAAAAGGGAAATATACAGAAAGAAGAGATCTCACTGAAAAGAAAAAAAAAAAAGAAGTCGATCTGTCCCGCCCAAATCCGCCAGACTAAACGCCGTCAGCCACACCCACACACCTGTCCGGGGATGCTGTTAATGGCAGGACACTGCATCAGCATCACAATCTTCATCATCACCGTTACTTGGCTGCTGCTGCTGCTGCTGCTCCTGCTCTCACCATCTGCCTGAGCGAGTGAATAGAAGACGCCCGGTGTCGAGTCGACGTTTCCGAGAGCTTGCGTATATATCGAACGCTGATTGCCCTGGGAAGAAGAAGAGAAAAAGAAGACCCTGGGAAGAAGAAGAAGAAGAAGAAGAAGAAGAGGAAGAAGAAGAAGAGAAGAAGAAGAAGAAGAAGAAAGTAGTGTCATCATCAGTGAGTCACAAACCACATCAGCCATTGCCGGCCGTGAACTTGAAATTACTACCGGCGTCCAGGCTCTGAAAGCACCCTTAAATGAAACACGCCCGCGAGAAACTTCGTGACGTCATCAAAAGATACGAAATGAAAAGGTTCCCTTTTCGACCAAATGTCAACATTCTCCCAGGTTCTGAGAGTACGCCTTCAATGAAATACACGCCCGTCCACCGCCCATCGCCCGTGCCCGTGAGAAACTTCGTGATGTCACCCAAAAAAGATTAAAAAAAGCTTCATCTCCGACCAATGACAAAGTGTCACCAATCCAGGAGTGCCCGGAACTGTGAGTGAGTCAGCCTTACGGGAGGAATAGCAATCGCACTATAAAAAGTCTAAAGGAATCTCTAAAGGTACGCGATATAATTATGAAGAAGAAGAAGAAGAAGAAGAAGAAGAAGAAGAAGAAGAAGAATAGCCTCAAAGAACGCCGGGAAATACTCAAGTCTCTTTCGCAATGTGTTTGGAATTTGTTTCCCGGATTCGTGTACGAACGGTTACGAACAGGAATCCGTTCGTGTTAAAGATAATATTAACAAGGATTAACTTTGCACTCAATACTCATTAAATTTGAAACCATAAGAATTACCACTGATCATATGTCACATTTCTTTTGAGTATGGAATATTGAGACGGGTGTCAGAAATTAATATTTTTTCACTGGTGTCAGAAATTAAAAATATTTTTTCATTGGTGTCACATGAAAAATGTTTTTCTTGGCACACAACATGAAATGCAACCATTTTACTTTGAAGACAAAATGGAATAATTATTAGACAATTAGACAAATTCAGTAATTTAGAACAGTGGTCTAAATTATTAGTATAAAGTGTGTAATGACTGTTCATATATACATTCAAACTATACGTATAAATACAAAATATATACATACATACGAATATGTTCAAGTATAAATATATGAATAAATACAAATACACACACACATAATACATACATACACACACACACACACACACACACACATATATATATATATATATATATATATATATATATATATATACTATATATATATATATATAGTATTTGTCATTAATCACATCAACAATAAAATCAAAACCAAATCAATATCCAAATAATAATATTATCAACAAAAAGACTTATTCGCAGTAATTAAGTTCATCCATTCAAATTGAAAAAAAAAAAAAAAAAAAAAAAAAAACTATTTGCAACGTCCGACCCCAATGACTCAGTGGGCCTCGTGACTCAGAGGAACGTAGCAGCAAACTGACCGATTCGGGGAACCGTTTTGTGGGGTGGGGGGTGGGGGGTGGGGGGGACAAGAGTCATCGTAAGTGTCACGTGACCGGAAGCCAGACCGAAGAAGCTTACCCATAACAGTGTCATCACGTTAATGAAACCGTTATAAGAAGCACTTTTTATTATTATTATTATTATTATTATTATTATTATTATTATTATTATTATTATTATTATTGAAGTCTATGATGAATAGCAACATATGAGTACAAAAAAATGTTATGGAACTTTATTGATCTCTTATAATAATAATAATTATAATATAATAATTAAAAATAAAAAATAATATTTATTTATTATTATTTAATTATTAATTATTAATTATTTTATTATTATTTATTATGATTATTAATTATTATTTATTATTATTATTTCACAGAGTTAATCTGATACAGATTATGGGCACAAATGTTCAGAGAATTATTATCATACATTGTGGAGTAAAGTCATATTCAGACATTCTTATGAATGTTCTCAGTTACTTTAACACACACACACACACACACATACAAGACACTGAAACATTGCACAACTACCGGATTAATAACACCAAGTCAATTAACAAACTAATAAGTCTACCAACCACATACACATGTATCAATAAAAACAAATGTGAGAGCTAAAAATGAGGTCATGTTATGCAGCGCATTCAGGTAAGATTCACACTTATAATCTGGGTTACTAAATGAATGACTTCCATACTTCCCAAGTGATATTGCGATTCATTCTACGATAAACATTATCCGCCCTTCATCATTATACGTTTGAAGACGATTATCGTTACGATACCCTCATAATGAATTAACTTACAATGAGTCATACCTCGTTTTACGAGGTGGTGTGACTGACAGATGAATTTGATATTTCATAAAAGGTTACAAGCTACAAATATCACTGGTGTCAAGAGCATGTCATTTGCTGATTTGGTTTTCGCATTAAAAATGTAAATATTCCTAACCCAACGACTTACTAGCAATTCATGCATGCTTTACAAATCGTCTCACACTTTAGAATGATAGATAAATGCGCAAAATATGTAAATAACTAATTTATCAACAATAATAATACAAATAGTCTCACGCCTTAGAACGACTGAAAAATGCACAGAATAAGCAAATAAAAACTTCATCTACAATAAGAATGAAGTCTCACTCTTTGGAACGATATAAAAATGCGCAGACTACGTAAATCAAAACTTCATCAACAATAAAAATGAAGTCTCACACTTTAGAACGATATAAAAATGCGCAAAATATGTATATAAAAATGATAACAACTATAAGAAAGTAAAGCAAGTTTTACACCACTGAATCAACATCAGCCTACAAGGCAAGATTAATTTAAAAACTACGTTGTTACAAAATGCAAAATCAGAGACCTTGAAAGATACCAGATTCATAAGGAAAAACTGAAAACATGATTAAAGAACGGACTTGTCTAACGTGGCCTTTCGAACTAATCACTGAGGAAGCCCATCAGTTCCGAGAGAGTGGTGAGAAGCCCTTCCAGGAAAATATGAGCAACAGAAAGGAAAATAAATAAAAAGAGAGAAGGAAAAAACGAAAAACGTGATTGGCAGCTTCTGTGATCTTCGTGGTCTAAAAAAAAATAAATAGATAAAAAGTACGAGAAAGTATATTGTTAAATCGTCAGACAAGGAAAAATAAACATATTCTCTGATTACATCAGTTTATAAGTTATTGCATAAAATTCAGTCTGGTGACATTATGACACTGTAACAAAATTAGCATAAGAAACAAGATTAATACATATCCTATAAAATTAAAGAGAGAGAGAGAGAGAGAGAGAGAGAGAGAGAGAGAGAGAGAGAGAGAGAGAGAGAGAGAGAGAGAGAGAGGTCAAACGGTTATTAAAATTCAAAGTTCAAAATATAGTATTTATTTCAAGAGACGAAATTTCAATGCATATGCTGTAGAGAGAGAGAGAGAGAGAGAGAGAGAGAGAGAGAGAGAGAGAGAGAGAGAGATTTGATATTTATAAAATTTAATTTCCCACTATATTTGTTTTATCAAGAGAAACTCCAGCATGGTTTACTCAAAGCATCAAAGAATCTAAGTAAGTGATATAAATTTCGAAAATGACATTTGATTTACCAGTCAGATCATGTTCGAAAGTTTTCTCCATTGTAAAAACATGATAATTAATGGACAACAGATGCAGCAAGAAGGATTCAACGAAGAAAGCCACATCCAGCAGCATAATGAAACAAAGGAGAATGTGAATCACTGCAACTTGAAAGAGGTAATACCGCTGTACCATTGCTGCCTCTCTCATAAATATGAAATACACTGATTTCCCAAGACATCCATAGGACTGTGTCAACAAATAACTTCCTGTTATTTTTATGTAACCTTTTTGCTCAAAAGTAGCACCAATCAACTGGAGACTTCTTTAAAACTGCTTTATGATATCTGCTGAAAGTCTTTGGCTGGGTAACGTAATTATCACTTTCAGAACGTATACAAATCAGGATAGATTAAATTCTCTTCAAGCATATCAGAGGAATTTTTGTATATTATTTATGAAGTTACAGCAATTCACCATCACATAAACTGATCTATGCTCGAGGATCTTACAAGAACCGTCTTTTAAATCACATTGCAGCAAATTCAAAATGATAAATGCTCCTATCAAAAGAAAATGGAACGAAATACAGCAAGTTTGCAGCATTAGAAAATGAATTTGCATCTCATACTCTAAATGTAAACTGATAAGATCTTGTGAACGCTCAACCTCAGCTAGATGAGAGTTATATAAGATCGCCTGTTTACAGGTACTACTTTATGTTTTCCAGGTAATTTGTCCAAAGGTTCCTACCTATCTCTTCCGTTCCAGTGGATCTCCTTTCGTGACAGAACCCTATTAAATCTTACCCAATTGCTCCGTCGTCATTACTACGTATACATTCGTTCCTGTGAGCTTCTTCTATTTGTGTTCCTCGCCTCTAGTCATTTTGTTGCTTTATCTCAACTTCCATAACCATTCATTTTTACTTACTTTTACCGACGTCTTTGTAATTCTTCTGTATATTAATTCTTTCAGTTTATACCTTCACATACCATTCTAACATTCAGTCTTTTAAATGTTAATATCCCCTTTATTTCCTTCAAGGGCTCCTAAATTTTCTGCTTTCGTTATCATAATTATCTACTATCTCTCTTCAAAGTCTCTTGTAACTCTAGCTCTATATATATATATATATATATATATATTATATATATGTGTGTGTGTGTGTATGTGTGTGTGTGTGTGTGTGTGTGTGTGTGTATCTTCAGTCTCTTTCAACTTATCTTATCTTTACTTCCTCTTCAAAGTCTGTCCTAACTCAAGATAACGCTATTTTCTCTCTTAAAAGTCTGTTTCAACTAAAGTAACCTCTTTTTTCTCTCTTCAAAGCAACTTCCAATTCGAATTGTTTTTACTTTCTCTATCGTAAGTCTTTCAAAATCTTACCTCTATTTTCTCTTTTCAAAGCAACTTCCAATTCGAATTGTTTTTATTTTCTCTATCGTAAGTCTTTCAAATCTATCTCTATTTTCTCTTTAAAATCTCTGCCATCTGGAGCCTGATCTACTTTCTCTCATTACAGCTAACTTTATTTTCACCCCTCAAAGTCCCTCCCAACTCTAGCTTTCTTTGCTTTCTCTCTTCACAAAGTCTAATCCAATTCGAGGTACCCTACTATACTCTTTCTCTATCCCAAGCCTCATTCCTGGAGCCTGATCTACTTTCTCCATACGATTATTTTCACCCATCAAAGTCCCTCCCAACTACAGCTTTCTTTGCTCTCTCTCTTCAAAGCCTAATTCAACTCGAGGTACCTAGACTACTTTCTCTATCCAAAGCCTCATCCATCCACCTTCTGGTGGGTTGCCTTCAATAAACCTCCCTCCTAAAAACCTTCCAGAAGGAGGCAGACCGCAACTTTTTTTCTTTTTTTTTTTCCAACTCCCTGGAAAGCCTGACGACGACGAAGTAGTCGCTTCTGTTGCTGCTCCTTCTGCCACTGACGCGTAGGTTTCTTTGAGGTGTAAACTGGTAAAATAGGAACACGTCAAACCATTTTCACACACGAGGAGTCGCCGGCCGTGACGCGTCGATTCTCTCTCCCAGACCAACGGAACTTTAGGAAAAAAAAATAAATGAAAAAAAAGGAGAGGAGTCTGAAAGGGGAGAAAGAAAATCGACTCAAAAACGCCTCCGATGGAAAATGTCATACATGATGATGACGAGAGGTTAAATATTTGGCTGTAAAAGCGAGACGTGCCATTATGGATTGGTTTTTTTCTCCAGGGAGTCTCATAAACTTCCTTCATGAATTAACTGTACTCAAGGAAAGAGGAAATGAAGGAAAAAAGATAACCTCGGCGGGAAAACGTGATTTCAAGCTACAAAAGGTTTCTGGAAACAAAAAAAAGCTAAACAAAAACATGAACATGATGTACTTCAGAGGAAGTCCTGAGGTTAAACGAACACACACACACACACACACACAAACACTGAGGTTACAGAAACACACAAACACACACGAATACAAAATGACCTCAATCAGATGCTTTGATTGGTAAGAAAATTAACTGATGATTTCGCAAACATAGCAAAAAAAATTATTTGAGTCACACAGCAAATTCATCTGATTGGTAAAAAGAAATCGTTGGTTTTCCAACTATCACAAAGCAAATTCATTTGATTGGTAAATAAAAAAAATCGTTGTATTTCCAACTACGATAAAAAAAAAATTTAGTCACAAAGCAAATCCATCTGATTGGTAAAAAAAAATTCGTTGGTTTTCTAACTACGATAAAAACAAAAATTTATTGAGTTACAAAGCAAATTCACGAATAATCTTACACCAGTCAGATGATCATCAGACCTGCCGAAGATATAGACTTTATCATCAACAACAAAAACATAAAATATTCCGCGCAGACTTCACGCAGCAACATCCAGAATAATCTCCGAGAATACACCTGTCACGACGTTCGTCTTTACGATCTATGCGTTCCCAAAATACACACCCTATTCGTAGCACTAAAACCATTCATTCTTCACGCACAACGTAGTTAACAACAATTGTAAATGTTTGCTAGTTTGTTCGTGTGTATGTATATATGTATATATATATATTATGTGTGTGTATAAATATATATATACTATATATACATATATATATATATATATATATATATATATATATATATTAATCATATGTATGTGTATATATATATATATATATATATATATATATATATATATATATATATATATATATATATATCATAATATATATATATATATATATATATATATATATATATATATATATATACGCATATGTACGAATAGATCATACTTAAATATATGTATATATACATATATATATTTATGTACCTAACTACTAATTTATATATACTGAAAGCACAAATAATTATTGCCCCAGCATTGCAAACAAGAACCATTTACCTAACAAAAAAAAACCTGCAAACAAACAAATAAAACAAAGCAGCAACAGATTCTCCATGAGAACCCTTACTCACAAGAAAAAAAATTAGCGTTCGACAGCGTAAATGCATCAAACTCAATAAACAATCAATGACGTCATCTTAAAGAAGCACACTTCCGCCCCGTAATCACTGACCATTGGCTGAGATTAACTATGAGAGGGGAAGCAGCAATGACGTCACGAACAGCTGAGCCAACGCTCATTGGTCAGATGCAGAGACTGCCTGAAGAAATCATGACGTCACTGGCATTTTCTCGGACGGTGATTGGTTAAAAAGACTCGGAAGTTGTTTTCTAACTGTCATTCCGCGAGCCGTGAGAATCTTCCCAGGTGACTAGACACCAACCAGGTTTATGTTGCAGGTGTTTTTGTGATGATCTGGTTGCAAACAGACATCTCTGTTAACTATTTTGAGGTAAAAATGCTTGAACTATAGGTTAGTAAAAGATTAATAAATGGACAAAAAAAAAAAGATACTACTGGGAATTGCAGTGAAAATTAAATTATTCCTTTTGCCTGGTAAATTATGTTAATAATGTTTTTGTTGCAACTAGAATTTTCTGTCAGTAATGAAATCCGATATTGAAATAAAAACACTTGAAATATGACAGGGAACAACAATGCAAACATCACCATTCCCTATGACAAATTGAATTTAGCCATATAAATTACTCTCTTGGGAGGCCACATACTGGTAAGTATACCCTAGAGCCCCTTTACATAATTGATATAAAATATTGTGCCTTATGTACTCACGAATACTTGGCAAACAATCAGTCGAGTTTACGTAAGCCCACAAAAGCTCACGTCATATCAACAGAGACACGACGGTGGTCAGATTCTATTCTCACGAATCATTTCCAAAAAAGACCAAATAGGGTCACCTTGAATGAACAGGACCTGGGAAATATTTTGGTCAAGTGCCTCGTGAGACAGAGGCAATCAAATACGATGTTTTTTCTTCCCATCCCTAAGAGCTAAAATAGCAAAACTCAAAGCTACGACTCGCTATCACGTTGGTTTCCCGGTGAGGAAAAATGCAAAATCATAGGAATCAGATACTGGATTGTTGACAATTCCAAACTGTCAAGCAGACCAGACTTGCAATCGATATAATTCCCCATTATTCCCCAGAGGGGAAGACTAAAATTATTCCTGATTTAGATGTGAAATAATCTTCTATTTGCTTTCGGTCGATAGCCGGTAATCATTGTTGTCAAGATGTGACGTTATTTTGAAAATGACTAAAAAATTAGACCTGAAACACAGAACTGTGTAAAATCAGTGATCTGGAACTATGTAATTTTTTACTGCCAATGTACCGTAATAATTTCGCTAAATACAAGACTGATCCACCTCAGGTCAGAACATATCAGATTCTTTCCTATAAACCATATTTTCAGATAACAAAAACAAAAGTTAACATACCAGGAAATATTGAATTTGAGCTTCAAGAAATTAATGCAAATTTAAGCAGTTGGACAGCTTCGTAAAACATATACTGTAAGTATATATACATATATACATATATATATATATATATATATATATATACTATATATATATATATATATATATATATATATATATATATATATTATATATATATATACATATATATATTATATAATATTACTATTGAATAATAAAATATATAAGGTATCTATATATATATATAATATATATAAATATATATATAATAATATTATGTACATATATATCTATATATATCTATATTTATTTATATACACACATATATATATATATATATATATATATATTATATATATATATATATATATATACATTATATATAGATATAGCTATATATATATTATACATATATCTAGATATATGTATATACATATATATATATATATATATATATATAATATATATATATATAATATATATATAGTAAATATATTATACCTATATATATACTATATATATCTATATACCTATATATATATCTATATATATATCTATATATATAGGTTAATGAACGCCTTAGAAGACCTCAAGAAAAATAAGGAAATAATAATAACAAAAGCCGACAAAGGAGGAAACATTGTCATACTCGATCTTGTACAATATGATAGAAAAATGAATCAACTTTTAAGTGATGGGAACACCTACAAGGCTCTAATCTCCGACCCATTGAAAAGATGGCAGCAGGATTTTAACAAAAAACTCAAATCTCTTCTAGGGAAAGACTTTCCGGACCTGTTTAAGAAATTTCAGTCTTACCTCCCGACACTTCCTTCGATGTATGGTCTGCCTAAGATTCACAAACCGGAAGTCCCTATGGGGCCAATTACCTCAACAATTGATTCAGTGACCTACAATCTGGCTAGTTGGTTAGCTAAGCATTTATCAAAGTGTTTGGGTACTATATCAAACTCTCACTCAAAGGACACTACAGATTTTATTGAAAAGACTCGGCACCTGTCGTTAGAAGGAAAGAGGATGGTTAGTTTTGACGTGGAGTCCCTTTTCACCAAAGTACCTGTAGATGAATGCATGCGGTTTTTAGAACGCAAAATTGAAAGTCTTATATTGATCTACCTGTACCAAAAAGTGTATTTATTGATCTGATAAATATTTTTATTGAACAGTGTCACTTTGGATGTAATAGTAAATTTTACTCACAGATTTTCGGATTGCCCATGAGTTCGCCGTTATCACCCGTTTTAGCAAATTTGTTTATGGAATGTTTTGAAACTGAAGTTTTACCCACCATTTTTAACTTTCCAATTGTTTGGTTTCGCTATGTTGACGATATTTTTGCTTTGATTCCAGATTTTATTAATGTTGAAGATTTACTAACTCAACTGAATAACTTTACACCAGTGTATCAATTTTAACAAAGTAGAAAATGAGAATAATAACAGGTTACCTTTCTTAGACACTTTATTATGTCGTTCAGAAGATAATAGGATTAAATATGCAGTATATAGAAAACCGACCCATGCAGAGTCATATATCCATGCTTTTTCTTTCCATTCAGACGATGTCAAAATAGGTGTTATTTCTAATATATTCATAAGAGCGTATAAACTTTGTGATGTTGAATTTTTAGATACTGAAATCAATCATATCAAAAATGTTTTCACTGTACTTGGTTACAATACAAATTTTATTCAAAGGGCGCATTTTAAGGCACGTAGAATATATTATGTAGCAAGGGAGAAAAGGAGCTTCCTAGGTAATAATAATAGTGTTTTAGTCTTACCACAAACCAAAGCAAACCCTGGACTTTTAAACGAATATTTGAAATTTTGCAACATTGTCCCAGTATATAAGAATACAAACACTGTTAAAAAGTACCTAACAAATAATGTTAAAAATGTATACAAAACACAAGGATGCATTTACGAAATTCCCTGTCAAGAGTGTAATAAAACTTATATAGGTGAAACGATTGATTTTGACAGAAGAAAAAGACAACATCGTGACTCATTAAGGAAAGGTGATGAAAACAACGCCCTGTTTCAACATAGACAAAGTAAAAATCATATGGTTAACCTAGATAAAGGTTGTTAATAACACTGAAAAAAGAAAACTTTTAGAATCTATTTTAATCCAAAATGTTGACGCTATGAATAAATATAAGAGTAATTTAAAACTGGACCTTTTCTGTAATGCAATTATGACAAATCATGTAGTTAGTGTAGCTAAGTTGTTAAACAAGATTGGCAAACCACCGTAGGGCAGTTATTCTGATACAACCATATGCTTGGTTGTTATTTCTTTTACCTTGACCGTTGTTTTCAGTTTATGTAACTTTTATTTCTCTTTCTGAAAGAGGGAGAGAATGTACTCTCCGAAAGCTTAAATAGAAACTTTCAATTTTTTCCAAATTTTAGTGGGCTTCCTACAACATATTAGAACACGGATACAGTGTTTAACTTTGCTATATATATATATATATATATATATATATATATATATATATATAATATATATGTGTGTGTGTGTGTGTGTGTGTGTGTGTGTGTGTGTGTGTGTGTGTGTGTGAATACTCATCAAGTTTCCCAGTTAGTCACAACAGCGGCACAGAAAGATTTGAAAGTAATTTTTCTACTTTTTCTAATACAATAAAAAAAAAAAAGTTTGTCCTTCAAGTATGAACTGGCTTGAGAAGAAAGCTGTTGAATACTTGCATAAAGCATACCAAAAGGAGAACAGGAAAAATGCTAGCTATCTATCATGATTTAAAAATGTATTTTTTTACCATAAGTCAGCCAAAACGAAAAATATGATGATAATAAAAAAAAAAGTGGTGGCACATCTAAAGGATCAAAACAACAGAGAATCCAAAGTCACCACTTTCCTTTCATAAAACTCAGCTGGATTAAATTTAGAAAAATTAAAATTTCTTCTCTCTCTCTCTCTCTCTCTGGGTTATCATGATGAGAAAAAGCTGGCTACAGTGAGGGTACTGTTTCACAGTACGCAGATAATTAAAACAGTAGACAGAGGGTACAATATGCGTTACGTACCAAACAATACCACAAAAAGTAAATCTAAATAAATATAAACACGAGCCGCCATTTCCATAGTTCTGTGCGAAAGTTCTTATTTATGTGTACAAACATTCGTACTAAATGTACCAAAATAAATTGCGAAACTTCTTTACACAATGGGAGTTCTGCGTCTTCTCTCTTCTCTCGGACCACGATAACATTTTCCTCCTTACACGTCATATGAACGAATGAGTAAGGGGAAAGAGAGTAGGAAAAAAAACAAATATAATATATATATATATATATATATATATATATATATATCTATATATATATTTTTTTTTTTTTTTTTTTTTTTTTTTGTGATGACGTCAGGTTTTCCATACGAGGAAACGAAAGATGGAAAGTAGACTGTGTTGTTAGAAATATGTTGAAAGTACACACACACACACACACACACACACACACACACACACATTATATATATATATATATATATATATATATATATATATATATATATATATATATATATACATAAAGTTCCTTCCATGTACCTGGTGAGGCATGATTACATATAAGATGGTTCTTAAGGAATGCAAAATTCGTTTTAACTGGTGTTTAACATATTAGATCACAATAAAAACCTTCATCCCACAATCAAAAGAAACTTTTCTAATATCAAATCTGGCAAAAGTTTAAAATTAAAAATCCAGAATAAAAAAATGGCTAAATCTAGACTAGTGCCTTTTTTATATAAACTCTTTGTACCCAAGCAGTAGTAAATATACTCAAGTCCCATCTATGGGGACATTACCTACCATACCGTTATACATGTTTATATAAGGACTACTGGTGAGAGATGGCGAAGCTGAACTACAACCAAATTTAATCTCTAATCCCCATTATGCATAGAATATAATTAAATGTAATATTTAATTATACGCGAAATATTATTTTTTAGATAATAAAGTAATATGCGGGTAGTCACTGCTTCTAATTATATATATAAAATTATTTAGCTAGCTCTCAGAACCGTTATAGAAAAAATAAAAAAATAAAAAAATATAAGTTTCAAGGACCTTAAACCCTTAAATATTATACAAACACCTAAATCCTTCCCTTAGCATTCGAATCCGGGAAAGAAGAAGAAAAAGGAGAAGAAGAAGAAGATCTTCCCACGAGATGAGAAATGCCACCAATCACAACCTCAGGAAGCGAGCTGTCAGATACCAGCTGATGAATAAGATGATGCCATAAGTTTTCCGGGTACCGATTAAAACATCCTGTGTGTGTGTGTGTGTGTGTGTGTGACCTTTCTTTTGACTCATGGCTTTTGGTAAACAACAGGAACTCGGGCCAGCCTTGTGGGTTTTGGGGGGAAAGGGGGGAAGGCGTCATTGTTTTGCAAGGGGAGTGATCACGTGGTGTGTTTGGCCGAGTATTATCCATATGTGGTATGTTCAGATACGTGTGAAATACATGTAGAAGGTCTCATTCAGTTTTAGGTGGAGTTACTATGATCTGCAAGAAATCAAAGGTTTAGTTCCTTGCGGCGTGTTCTTGAAGTCTTCAGACGACATATTAGAGAGTAAAAGGTTTTAAAATATAACAAAAAAAAAAAAAAAAAAAAAAAAAAAAAAAAAAGACTCCACAGTAGGCTTTCTTAAATTAAAAAGGCATTTGAATGACCGTTGGGAGAAAGTAAAAGGCATAAAAAAGCCCCATACGGTTGATTGTCTTAAATTTAAAGGGCTTCAGAATAACCTACGGAGGAGTAAAAGGCATAAAAATAGACTCAACAGCAGAGTACTTATATCAAAAATGCTATTAAATGAGCTATGGAAGAGTAAAAGGCCCACGCAGTGGACTTTCTAACATTCTTAAGTATTCCTTTAAAGGCCACTTTATTATGAAAAAATCCCAATCTACATTTTCCTAGTTAAATGTTCCAGTTGTAGCTACGGTCCTCAAATAAACTTATTAAAAAAACTTTTTTTTTCTTGACAATTGTTATACTAAAAGTGTGAGTTGACCTCTATACAACTAGTACACGAAAATTAGATACAGGTATCTAACAATTCATATTCATCTGTACACTTCTGGTATTTTATTTCTACTATTATAAAGTCACGAATTTTTATATCAACGCTAGCTAATGTCTAAAATGCCTTTTTGTACCATGCCAGTGAATTGACGAAATGAATGTGAGGTAATCATTCGACGAATACAAGATTTTTTTTTTTTTTTTTTTTTTTTTGTATCGATGATTAATCACCCGCAAGACGCCTCAGAAACTGTAGCTGACGTAAGCTCTCACCGACTACAAAAAAGCGGCTGTAACGAGCGGTAAACTGTAAAATCATATTTATTGTCATTTTTCCCATTTAAAGTTCTCGTTGGTTTTCCGACATATCTCTGCACTTATTGTTGGGGAGAATTATAATTTATTCTCATTTCTCGATTCTATGCTTTTTCATTATCAATAAATTTAGCGATATTGTAGAGACAAAATCGGATTTTTGCAGTATCCACAAAGTTGCAAACTCAGTAATTAGTTTTAAGTGTTCACTACGCAAGACGCAAAGTCTATAAATATTATATCACCTGACATACGATGTTTACAGGCCGCCAAAACAGATAGGGTGTTGCTGTAAGACTCTGAAATTAAGATTAAAGTACATATTGCAACTGTAGTACATCAGACAACAGAATATTACTGGTAATCGTTTTAGGCGCGAAGATATGTTAATTCAATTGAATTCCACATAGGAAAATGAAAAGTTTTTTTCTTAGAAAATTCCCAACAGTTTCGCCTTCAATTGACCTCTTCTTGGAGTGTTTCTTAACGAAACGCTCCAAGAAAAAGTCCTTTGGAGGACGAAACTGTTGGGAATTTTCTAAGAAAAAACTTCTCATTTTCCTATGTGGAATGCAATTGAATTGAAGCAACTGGATATGATTGTCATGACGACCTACATATTACTTTTTTCACGCTCATTTCCCCACTAATAGATAGAATAAAATTGCTAAAGGCCTTATTGTTTCCACTGCTACCCACTAAATTAACGAATCTGTTCAGAGAGAACCAACAAACTCATTAAGAACAGAAATTATTACCTTATTTTTCCAGATAAATGTCGGCTTTTAACTACTTCTGTAATCCAGTTTATTCAAAATAGTTATGTATTTACAACATGCCTGTCACTCAAATTTAGCTGAAGTTCTCGGT
>NC_061103.1:39637067-39649567 GCF_015104395.2 Macrobrachium nipponense
GGATAGGATGTTTATGATGTATTTATTACAATGAAAATGTAAAAAATAAACAGTGTGCATGTTAAACAGTAAAGAACAATTATTTCTAATAAAACATCGTATATTTATTTGACCGAGCCGAGTAAGCTGGAGGTCAGATCACACCATGTTGGGAGAAGCCTTTAGTATGTATAATCATAGACATCTCAGGCATCACTTAAACCTGTTTTGAACACGAAAAGCAACTAAAATTTGCATAAAAATAACTAATATATTCCTTATGGTTACTTTTCAATCTTACTTAATTTGTCACTTTTGCCTATTTACTAACCTAATTTAATCCAATTACTCATCTAACAATTTTACTTATTTATTGATTTAGTCTTAGGATTTTGCAAAATAAACACGAAAATAAAAAGAAACTTACGGTTTGAAAATAGTGACATTTGTATCTTCAGTGCCTAATGTATAAGCTGTAATTATTTTAATAGAAATGATAAGCATAGGGACAAAAAAGCAATACCTTCAGATGGCATTACGTGATTTATCCTTGCACCGTGTAAAAAAAACCAAGTTTTACCCCAAAGTAAACCTTTTCTGACAATCATCCTGCAAAGTGAAAAAAAAAAAAAATCAACTCTTTCAATGTCACAAGTTTCAAGGGCTCAGCGTTCTTCTGATAACGTGGCCTCGACGCTGTGTGTTTGTTGTGTGTGTGTGTGTGTCTGATGGCCAAGGTTTGGGTAATCATTTATTAGCCTCTAATTACTAAACTATCCTCGCATCTCTGACTATATAAGCTAAAATAAAGTTGATGCGCCTGGCCCACGACATTGTTATATCATTAACACGCCTTAATCTTTATGGCTTTTTTTCATCTTTATGTTTTTTCCTCTTTCCCTCTTTCTTTGTACTCTCCCAAACCACGTTCAGTATGAATATGGGAACAAACACGTGTGCCGAGATAATAATAATAAAAATATAATTGGCTTGACAAAACAAATATGCGACCGATTTCAAGGGCGAGATTAATATAATCTTTTCAATTCATCCAAAATTAAATGTATGAGAAAATAAATCACAGGACTTTTACTTTCAGATGTCAAATAACAACACAGTTAAGTCAACATATTCTCATGAGATATCTAAAGCATTCTATGGTCTACATAAAACGCAAAACAAATATTTATCACATTTTCCACTGGCAGAATAATAATAATAATAATAATAAATAATAATAATAATAATAATAATAATAATAACAATCTGTATTAACTAGTTAACCCATGAATATGTCCACCAAAAAGTTAAAACCCGACAGCAAAAATAAAAAATTAATAAACAAATAATAATAATAATAATAATAATAATAATAATAATAATAATAATAATAATAATAATAATAATAATAATAATAATAATAATAAACTATACTCACGCGTTGGCTCAATAACATACCCACCAAAGGGTTAAAATCCAATTTAAAAAAGAAGGTAAAAAGCTGAAATGACATGCCACTGGCGTGCGTATAATAGCCGTCCTTACGCACAATACCAAGTACAAGAACAGAGGCTTACTCGCGTGTGTGTACCAGCCCTCTTAATTAGCAGGAGAACCTGACGTCGGACATATGACGACTCGAGATGTCTTTATTTCATTACCTCTCTGACCTTCAGTTTCACTACTTTCTACGGTAGAGGAATTGTTCGGGGGGCTCTGTACACATTTAAGGCACATATACGCTCATACGTGCATAATACTAAAATGTTAATATACGGTATTAATTATGCCAACACCTACTTTTATATACAGTATACACAAAAATACACACACACCTATATATGTATATATATATATATATATATATATATATATATATATATATATATATATATATATACATATATATATATACATATATATATATATATATGCATATACATACATATATAGTATGTGTGTGTATATATATATATATATATATATATATATATATATATATATATATGTTTTATATATATCATATATGCCTCTACTTATATTCATTCCTCAAGCTCTAATCTTTTGAGAACCAAAGACTGAAATCAAACTGATTAATACTAGTGGCCAGGAAATGCTAAGAAACCATAAGGTTATTAAACAGAGGGAATGAAGACAACCTTTTTACCCTCAACTTTCTCTTATCCTTTCTATCTAACTTTCTTTCACTGCATATTGAAATCGAAAAAGACGAACCAATCATGAACCCGGTCGTCCAGATAATTAGATGTCATAAAATTACAACGAAGCCTCTACAGTAGCACGTCGAACCTAGAGTATAAACTGAGTCAGTCACCTGCATCTTGTACGTACCTTCTAGCCAAAGGACCCAGCGCTACAGAATCTCTCAATAGGATGCTAACTATAGGATATCTCCGAACAGATTATTCGATCGGCCGTTAAACCTCAAGAGGTGCTCTGAGTAAGATACGTCAAACCTTGCACATGAAAACTTACAATTTAACTAGAAACAACCAGAAGGTAACTAGAACGACTACAAATATACCTAGACGGCCTTCAAAAATATCTAGAAATCCTAAAATAATGTAGAAAACATAAAACATACCCTGAAATATAGCCAACACCCCTCCCCCCAAAAAAAATATAAACTTTCAAAAAAATATGTTTAAAGCAATATTGCAAAGGAGATAATTTCAGGATATCTAGAGTGAATAGGAATGTGCCTAGAAGGCATTCGACAACATTTATAAATTCTAAAATAATACAGAAAACTTTGAACATAACCTGAAATATGACCACCCACCAAAAGAACTTAAACACCACCCCGCCCCCCCCCCCCCCCCGAAAAAAATATTACTTTTTAGATATTACTTTCCTACTAAAGAGAAAAATGTTTAATCAAATAACTTTGATCTAACCTGCAATCTATGCAACAATGTTACCTAAAAACGAACTCGTAATCAGAGGCTGTTATATCTCTCTTGGCTGATGACATTTCTTTTTGTTATTTTTTAGAAGTCAATACAAGACTTCGCCAAGTTAAATTCAGACATTTTTGTAATGTGATGATAGCCATTAAGAAAAATGGACTAATAAACAATGCTTAAGACAAGATAAAAAAAAAAATAAAAAAAAAAAAAAGGGAAAAAACTTCGAAGAATTTCTGGAACAATTCTGAAGTCGAATTATGCCAGACAAAAAGAAAAAAACTCCCCCGCAACCCTCCCCCCCTCGCAAAAAAAAAATGGAAAATAAAATCGTGACCGGCTCTTCAGCGCATGCGCAGTATATCCCACGTAAGATTCCGTCTGTTTCTTACACCACTGACCGTAATACATGAGTTGGGAAACAGGAAAACCAAAGCTTGGAGAAAAAATGCCGGCAAGACTCAAGTTGTCTTCTGCAAGAGGTCTTCCTCACCCCCCCCCCCCCCGCACAACCTCCCCCCACAACCTCCCCCACACACCTTCCCCCCCCCTTCTCCTGAACTCTCAAGCTCCCAGTCCCCTCCCCCACCCAGTCTCAACCCCTAACCTTGATCTTGGATGACGTCACTTGCGTAGCGAGATATGACGTCATCCTGATCATGAGTTGGCGGTTCTGGGCAATTTCGGTGATTCACGAAGTGAGTGCTCGGTTGCACGGATAGCTAAGTAGCTAGCTAGCTAGGTAGCTTAGCAGGCTACTTTCCGTGAACCAGAAAAACTATAATCAGACAAATAGAACTATGCAACGACCAAAACGCGACAATGGACAGAGAAACAACGACATTTCCAACGACCGTTTGCACACGCAACGAACTGTACCACATTAATTCATCCAGGCTCTGTCGTTATTTGCAATCAGTGCCACATCTTCGCATTGCTTTGATCTTATTCTCAGTGGAAATCGGTTAATTAGACCTCAGAATTGGCCATTTTTTCTCGGCATGCTTCCAGCTTGACGTAAGGGTAAACAAGTTATACTAAAACCGGAACAAAAATATGCAATGCAGGTGGCGATATTCAATTCTACTTTTTTTTTTTTTTAAAGGAGAATGAATCGGAATGCAAGAGGCAAAAACATGATACCTGCTCGATATTATCTGATACAGAATCAAAGGATAACTCATCTAATGATATAGTAAAATGTAAATAGTGTTATATTAATATTATCATTATTATTTAGATGATGAACCCTATTCATATGGAAAAGTCTCACCACAGGGACCACTGACTTGAAATTCAAGCTTCCAAAGAATATTATGGCGTTCATTAGGAAGAAGTAAGAGGAGTTATAGAGAATTACAGAAAGAAGAGATCTCACTTTTTTAAATATATAAGAAAATGAATTAATAATACATAAATCTATTTTAAAAATGTATTAAAATGCAAGGATAATAGTATTAGGGTGGTAATACCTTGCAGCGGATGAAATTGCGAGATAACAAAGACACATCTTATTGGAATTATGCGACGAACTTCACTTGCAATATAGGTTTCCTGCTTCATGTAATTAACATATAAGACCTTGAAATATATTTGATGGAGCAAGATGAACTTTGTGGTACCTTCATCTGTCGCCAAAGAAAGCAAAAAAAATTGAACGACTTTTTTGCCACGCAGTTTCTAAATCCTTTCCAAAAAATATCCAGATCGATTTACCAATTTACAAAACTCAGAGGCATAATCTCTTTATAAAGCTAAAAGTGCTTCTATATTCATCCACATTTCTGCCATGAAGTTGCTAAAGCTGGTTCCCTTATTAGTCTTTCTAAAATATCACAATTGTATTCTTTCTAATTGGCTAGCACAAACATTAAGAATTTTAAATAGATATAGAAATATAAAAAGTAAACAACGCTATTTTATTTTGTAAAATTATAATTACAGGTCACACTTAAAAAATCTCAGTAGATGAACGTGGCTTCAGTATTTATAAACGAATACCACAGCAAAGGACTTGTCATTTTCCTGTAGTATTCGCATATATATATATAGCACATATATATATATATATATATATATATATATATATATATATCTTAACATGAAAAACAGCATTTCAACCTTGCAAAACATATTTAAAAAACCACTCAGTCATCACATCCTTAGAAGTACAAAGAAAACCAACCTTGGACTCGAGAAATACAAAAGGACATCGAGAACATAACATCTCTCCGCTAGTACCCGGAAAGCATGACGGCCGAATGAAAGTTATTAAAGATTATAATACATATATATCAAAGGAATTCTCCCGTTTTTGGTTTCCCGGAGAGCTTCGAGATCTTCGTGTGACTCGCTTTGCCAATGTTTGTTTTTATATTATATTACTGATATAAAGAAATGCGTTTATTATGGACTATAGATTTTGGGAAAGAATCAAAAGATGAAAATGCAAAATATCAGTTAAGAGAAAACGAGATATCAAGTGAATTGAATATAACTGATATATATATATATATATATATATATATATATATATATATATGTATATATATATACATATATATATACATATATATGTATATATATATATGTGTGTGTGTGTGTATGTATATGTATGTATGTATATATTTATACATATATATCATATGTATTATATATATATACACACATATATATGTATATATATGATATATTGAAAAACACACACATACGTAACTAAACAAAGCTTCTAGACATTCTCGTCGGCGAGCAAAAGCAAACGTCCAGCTTCTTTCATTAGCAAGAGCAAGAGAGCAAATTCCGCATACATTAGAGGACGAAGAAGATGGACCAGTAATCCTTGAAATGTTCAGAATTCAGTCATGACCTTTAAGGCCCGTGACCGTTGAAAAAAGAGGAGAGAGAGGGACGAGAGAGAGAGAGAGAGATGGAAGAGAGGTGGAGAGGAAGTGAAAGTCTGGAGAGAAGGACATGCGAACGAGAGAAGAGAGGAGGGCGTTCCGAGAGAAGGAGAGGAGGGAGACGAGAGAAGTGAGGGGAGGGGGGGGTTGGGGGGTGCCGGTGGTACAAGCACAACCTTGAATTCAGGTTCCAGGACAGGAGTGCCGTGCCCTTAGGCTTACTCCTCCGTTTGCTTGTCCTTTTTTTTTTTCTCTCATTACTCCCTCACTCCCACCCTCACTCCTCACTCTTGCTCACTGAGGGAAAAAGTCACGAGGAAAAGGTCTGTGAATTGAGGGACATTGTTTTCAGAACAAATATACTTAAAACTATCTAATATTCGGGGGCTTCACAAACTAACACATTTGATGATGATAAGTAAATAAAATACATTTTAGACTTACTATCTTAACAGGTTAAGTGGTGAGGACATTCGATCTAATATCTATCATTGTCAAGGTATCGGTCACCGGGAACAGCAAGGATTATCAAATCTCTTTCAACACTGGCAACAGAGTTTTTCCTTTTTTTAATTTTTCAATTTTTATGTCCTTTTTTGTCAGTACTTTCATCTTTTCACTTTCGATGTTTACTTAGATTTTTTTTTTCGCGTGTTCATATGCTTTCTGAATGAACAAAAAAGGCTATAGTTTTAGACCGAATGTTTAAGAGTACTGAATCCCATCAATGTGTGAATACTTGTGTTTATAAAACGCATTAAAGTTTTTTACCATACGAAAGCATATACATTAAACATTTCCCACTTCCCCTGGCATAGAGAAACACCCAATTATATATAAAAAAAGTCTATATAAACATCGTTATTTGAATTCTTCACAAAATTCGAACAGCAGTAAACACATAATAATCCATTTTGGTGAATGACACTTACGAGGACATAAAACTTTTTCAAGGAATTGACTTTTCCTTTGCAGAACTAAGTTTGCATTAAAAAGATGTGCCTGCTATAAAAGTCAATTGTTTGTAGTATCTTCATGACCCTTACAAAAACGCTAATTTTATTCGTATGTGACCATAAAATATCTCGTTTGAAATAAAACTGATAGTATGTCTATTCTCAATTAGCATGTTTATAAAAATCTTAAATTAAAAATATCTGATACTTAGCAGCACATGAGGGAAAGGCACCATAGTGCATTCTGGGAAGAAATGGGTCTTTAATTAATAGAAAGAAAGTGTTTTAAAGATTTATTTTTTAAATCAGTACATGAACGTCTTGTCCCCTGAGTAACAGACTCAGATACATGGCTTTCCAACTCAGTTTTTATAATTACCACAAAAGAATCATAATATTCACACACATTTACGTGGGATTGAACGCAAACTTAAGATCATGGTCAGTTCTGTACGTTAAGACAAAGTTTAGCAGACTTCCAGAAAGTCTAAATGACTGCAAGAGGTAACAAGAAACCATTAGATTTTGCTTATCTGTTTTATTTGAATATCAAACAGACATATTCATGCAATCATACATACGTGTATTCTGTAATGTACACGTATCTTTGTTGCCACGTACATGAAATCATGCATACATGAATGTTCTGTATTATACACCCAAGTATCTTTGTTACCTAGTCTATCTGGCAAAATATTATGTCATTATTTTTTTCCGTTTGTCAAACATCTGTGTTTTCAAGTCATGAATATCTTCTTTTAGCCTCTTCTCTAATGTGTCTGCAAGTGCTAAAAATAAGAAGGATAAAATCTTCTATTAATTTTTTCTCGTTTTTATTTTTCTTTCTTTTTCAATCTACGTTTCTAGCTCATAAGTATCTTATTTAAGTTCCCCCTTTGTTAACCTAGTCTATCTGGCAAAATATTATCATTATTCCGTTTGGTCAAACACTGTCAAGTCATGAATATCTTCTTTTAGCCTCTTCTCTAATGTGTCTGCAAGTGCTAAAAATAAGAAGGATAAAATCTTCTATTAATTTTTTCTCGTTTTTATTTTTCTTTCTTTTTCAATCTACGTTTCTAGCTCATAAGTATCTTATTTAAGCTTCCCCTCTAATGTGTGTGTTAAAAACAAGAAGGGTAATTATTCAAGAACAGAACTAAAGAAATTAGCCCCAAAAAAGTAAAAAAAGAAAGAAAAAAAAAATTCACCTCAGGAAACCTGTCTTTGCAACGAGAGTCCAGGTGTTGCAAATCGTTTAGCGAAAACCGACGCTACTGAGCCATAAAACTAGGACGCAGCGTAATTCTCGAAATTATTTTCCAGGGTTTAACTACCCAATAAAGACCAATTTACGACAGATCTCGAACAATAAGAAATCTTGGGGACCGAGTTTGATAAATTGGGTGACAAAAGAAACTCATTAAACTTGATGACCAAAATCCTATCACGTTCGAAATTCACCATCACCGCAGAGCGTACAGACAGGCGAAGGGACCAGTGTTAACTCGCAATCTATACCGAAAACTGAGTCATGCAATCTGCTGATCATATTTGCAATCGTCAGGTTTTCTGTTCATACGTCGTCATTAGTAGCATGGCAACTTCAATGAAATAATCTCAAAAGCTAAACAGCTTTGTTTAGAACTCTTTTGCATTTCGTGTTGTATCGACTACTCACTTGGAAATTATTTCCGTGCATCCTCCCACATCTCTCTCTCTCTCTCTCTTTCTCTGTCTCTGTCTCTGTCTCTGTCTCTCTCTCTCTGTAATCAACTATGCTTCATAGAACTTTCGCTCATGCGTTGAGAGTCACACAGTATATATATATATATATATATATATAATATATATATATATATATATATATATATATATGTGTGTGTGTGTGTGTGTGTGTGTGTGTGTGTGTGTGTTTAGGTAGGTAGGTAGGTAGGTAGGTAGATACATAGATAGATAGATAGATATAGATATAGATAAAGGATAAGATTATAAACACGACTGTTATAGTCTCGCCATTAAACTAAAAATTATAAAAGCAATTATGAACAAAATTAATTGCATATAAAAAATTTTAAAATTTTATCTCCGTAATTATGATAATTTTCACAGAGTTGACAGGACAGAGACAAAATTTAAAGAGATGACATAACTGCAACAAAACCAGTAATAAAAATAACTTTAAAAAGGATATCGCGAATTACCTCGTATCTGTTTCGGTGACTTTGAGATATTAAGCGCCGGAAATAGGGGCGGTCCACAAAAAAATTTATACATATACATATATAGATATATATATATATATATATATATATATATATATATATATATATATATATATATATGTGTGTGTGTGTGTGTGTGTGTGTGTGACAAAACTCACCATCGTAAACCATTAAATCTCGTACACGCACGTACGGTCAGCCTTACGCACGGACGAGAGATGACCGAGCACGAGAGAAAAAGGAAACATAAAAAGCAACTGTCCTTCAGTTATTAGAAAAAACAAAACGAATAAAAACGGTGTCTTCCCATTTTCCCAATATTCAGGGTTAATTTTCACCAGGCGCCAAAAACAAGTTATTTTAAATGTGATGGGTCCTAATCGTTTACTTTTACGTTGTGATTTTAGTAAAAACCGAAACGTTTGCGCACACATGCATACGCAGAATGAGTATTTCATACATTATATATATATATAATAATAACAATGTATGCGCGTTCTTTTGAGGAATTTCAATGAATTTCAGGTAGTGATCCAGCCTGGCATTCTCTCTCTCTCTCTCTCTGTCTCTCTCTCTCTCATTCATAGTTCTTTTAAATTAACCTCTCCTAATCAACATCTCGCCTACCATCAACAACACCGAAAAACAACACCTGCTGATACCCAAGTCTAACCTAAGTCTTAAAAATCTTCAAGTGACCAAAATTGTCAGCCACACCCAAAGACAAACTTCTGGATACCATGACTCGGAACAGAATCCAAAAACAAGATTGCTCTTTTTCCATTTTCGTTTACTCTCTTTTTTCTTAGTCTGACATTTACCCTTCTTCCTCGGGAGTGTCAAACCGGTTGTTGTTGAAGTAAAAGCAAAAAATAAACGCTTGCTAAGGAAGAAGGGCGTCCCAACCTCGTTCCATCAAGCAAAAGAATAAAGGGAAGGGGGGGGGTGAGTTGGGGGTCGATGGTGCTTGGTATGGAAGTGGGGGGGGGGGGGTGGTATTGTGAAGTGGTGTGTGTGACTTGGTAAGGTTTACAGGGGAATAAATCTCTCATTCTTTATTTTTAAACAGCCAGATACACGTAGGCAATAGAAGAGTGTAATAAATAATATTCTTTCTTCATATCCTGAACCGTTTCTCTTCTTAACTACTAATTCCCAACGAGCACTCATGATGTACTCCCAAGATGTGGATTAAATGATGTCAAACGTTTTGAAATATCTCTGTCTTAGATAGTATCCAAGGAATTAATAAAAAAAAGCAATATCTGAATTTTCGCAATTTAACGAACAGTAGCCCTCGTCATTAGAGAGGGCTTTTCTGAAAATATTCCTGATTTGCACGCAATTTTATGTACACTAGTTTATTAAGCTCTAATAGACGGTAACTAATAAAACAAAAACATTTCAAGGAACCTTAAAATCATCGAAACGTTACTAAATAACGACTTTATTCGTGAAAATATCAGTTCTCTCTCTCTCTGTTCCTCCGCTCTCTCTCGCTCTCCTCATCTCTCCTCTCTCCAACCCGTACGTACATGGCACGTGTATACAGCATGTGCACAAGTGAACCAACAGAAAAGGCTGTTGCATAAAGTACGATTCGAAATCTTCCTTATCCACCTCATTAATGTCAATAAAACATTCAACTTACGAAGACAATGTGGCCCCTACAAGCGTCATAAACTGTGCTGAAGAACGGTATTGTGAGCCAAAGCACAGCATAAACAACAAAAGGATAGAACCAATCCCATGTCCTTCAACTTAACAGTACAGCAGTCCCGTCAGTGACAAAACGGTTATCACGAAACGACCATAAAACAAGGGTAACAAGTACCAATCATAGACACAGCGTATTGAAGACACAAAGAGACGATGATGTCGTGTTCTCCTCTCGCGAAAGGGAAACGATCGTGAGAAAAGTAGGACGCTAAAAGCGAGGTTAAAGCGACGAAATAAATCAAAATTGTTGTTTATCGTAGTGTTACTTTAATCGGTACAGCCCTGAACAGTCGTGAACTTTCTGAAGTTCTGATGCGTTAAGCTGAAAGCCTGACCTATTCTAAGGCCTGGCTGTTCTTCTGTGAAATAATTCACCGATTCAATCCTACCCAAGGATTCTCTCTCTCTCTCTCCTCCCTCTCTCTCTCTCTCTCTCTCTCTCTCTCTCTCTCTCTCTCTCTCTCTCACTTTGACCTATTCTAAAGCCTGGCTATTCTGTAAAGTAATTCATCGATTTATCTCTCCCCAAGGACTGGTGCCTCTCTCTCTCTCTCTCTCTCTCTCTCTCTCTCTCTCTCTCTCTCTCTCTCTCTTTAATTATGTTTCTTTGTCTTCCTCCCCAGTCTTTAATGACACATCCTATTCCCTTCGGGGGAAGTACTTGCAATGGCTGCACACTTCTGCCTCGATCCTTCTGCAACCGCTCCTACTCTCACGACTTCTTCATCTTCTTCTTCTTCTTCTCCTCGCTCCTCCTTATTCTTCTTCTCCTCCTCCTCCTCCTCCCTATCCTTCGGAGCTTCCTCCTCAAGGTCCTGTTCATCCTATTCTACTCCCTACTCATCAGAAGCAGCATCATCCCTTCCTTGTATCTCAGTTATTCACTTCTAAAGATAGTCCCAAGTTCTCCCGCTTATTTTCCACACATTCGCAAATAAATCTACGTAGACCCAAATGTCTATACAAATTTGGCACAATAAGTGCATTTAAAACACCTACATAGACATACAACTATACATAAGCCCATTTAAATGCAAACATATATGCATTTTGTATCTTATAATTGATAGTTGCAGACTGCTTACATTATGAGGTGCCTATCATTCTCGGTTTCCCATTAGATAGCAGGTACTTCATGCAAGTTAAGTTTTGTGGTTTTGCTCATTATTAAAACCATCGCCGCGTAGATATATAGCTGGCTTATTCATCCTATGATCTACCGACTTATCAGAGAACTGACGGAGTAATTTATACCCTTTATGCAATAAGATTAACTTAATTCCGGACGTTCAAAATGACTTAGTCCGAGTAGCTATATGTTTATAATAACATATTCCTGTCGTCATACACCATTCTCGTGGTCATCTCCCGTGTCATTAATCTACACGACATACGAGCGCGCACCAACACAGGACTAAAAACAAACATCATTATGAACCTAACAGCAGATAATAAAAGGCCTAAGATACATCATAAAAACGGGCCGTAAAAATTGATATTCTTATAAATGACTCCCTCCGTCCAGTCTCATTCTAAACGAGCCTCACCCTGAGAAGGAATGTGCTTCATCATGTGGACCGGTCGTAGTAAAGGTCCGAAAATCACTCGGGTTGGTTGATGCAGGTGCAAAATTTTGTCATTTCGATTCTTGATTTTTCAGTCGGTATTCTCTGAGGATACCTTGTCGTTGATGACGCCGAGTGTTCTGTTGGTAAGTGCTTAATCTGTCTTCATTTAAAAGCGTTATGTTTTTAAGTGCTTAATCTGCGTTCATTTAAGTGTTCTGTTGGTAAA
>NC_061103.1:39654567-39674567 GCF_015104395.2 Macrobrachium nipponense
GTATGACAGCACAGTTGAAGGAACTGAATACTTCTGGTATTTTAAATGACTTATGCTTACCGATGCCCTCTACCTAAGACGGCCTAAATCACAACTCCTATTGTTAGGAAAAGGCAACCATTACTCCGAGTTATAACGTCCTGACGAAAGAGATTCCGAAGAGTTACTGACATTCCAAAAAGACGAGTACAGCATTCCAGTGACGGCAGAACAATAGACCTAGGCACGAGGAAATGATGGGACGCCATCATCTCTCGTATGGTGTCGTGTCATAATTCGATTCTAGAGAATATGACACGAGACGAAGGACTCCAAAAGAAAGGATCCTTCGTGATAATATCCTTCGAGGATTTTTGGTTCTTGTATAAAGAAACGTATCCGATGACTCAAGGAAAATATGAAAGATGGAAATTCTAGGTGCCATATAAGAATGGATGTTTGTATAATTTCTAGTATTGATAATGAATAATTATTAATTATCAATAGTTATTTAAATGTCAATTAATTATTAAAAATAAAACTGTCCCCCCCATTATATAGCATACATACACACACACATATATAGTATAATATATATATATATATATATATATATATATATATATATATATATATATATACAATATATAAAAGTACTGTAAAAAAGAAAACATTATAAAAAAAGGGGGAACTATTGAAGAAATAAATAAATATTCACATACAGAAACAACAATACGTCAGGAAAAAAACATATACTTATACATATACAGGCGCGCGCGCGCACGCACACACATTTACATATATATAATGTGTATGTATATGTGTGTATTATATATATACTATAATATACTTATATATATATATATATATATATTATATATATTTATTAATCATTAAATCATTAAAGAAAACGTACACAAGTTTAATAATTATAATGTATTCCTAAAAAACAAATATGCTATAACCTACAACTCAGACAAAGATCACTGCAAACCCCCCCTCCCCTAATCCCACACTATTCCTCCTCTTCACATTCCCCGCTGTCACAGCCCATTGAAAAAGTGATAAAATTAGCAATACCTCAAAATACACACGACTTCATCTCGCCGGCCCAGAGCTAATAGCATCGTACCGTACGGAGTGACAAATCCTAGGTAACAAAGAACCCGCCCGCCTCCCCAATATTCTGAAGGAGACACAGCCAATCAGATTCGTGGACGAAAGTGAAAGATGATATTTCGTCAGTGGATGGTAAGGTAATCAATATTATCTGCATAGTATTTATGGAATATCCTTCCAAGTAATTAAGATGCTGCTGACGTAATTAATATTGGCTGCCTAGACATTATGGGAATATCCTTCCTAGATATTAAGAAGATATATTCAGGGAATATACTTTCTAAATATTCATGAAATATCCTTTTTAGATATTAAGGGAATATGCTCTTTAGATATTAAGGGAATATCCTCTTTAGATATTAAGGGAATATCCTCTTTAGATATTTAGGGAATATCTTTTCTATATATTAAGGGAATATCTTTTCTAGATATTAAGGGAATATCTTTTCTAGATATTAAGGGAATATCTTTCCTAGACATTAAGGGAATATCTTTTTTGGGTGATATTAAGGGAATATCCTTTCTAAGTGATAAGGCAATATCCTTTCTGGGTGATATTAAGGGAATATCCTTTCTAAGGGATAAGGCAATATCCTTTCTGGATGATATTGAGGGAATACCCTTTCTAGGTGATATTAAAGGAATACCCTTCTTGGATATTAAGGCAATATCCTTCCTAGATATCAAGGCAATACCCTTCCTAGATAACAAGGGAATATCCTTCCTAAATATCAAGGGAATACTCTTCCTAGATATCAAGGGATATCAGTGATTATATAGGCAAATGTACGAAGATGTGTTCGCTAATTCGTGTCCTCTAGGGAGTACCAAAGAGAACAATTGAGAAGACAGGGAGGGAGAGGGAGAGGGAGGGAGAGGAAGGGAGGAGTTGGAGGGCGTTTGAGCGAGGCGATCGGATAATGACTTGACCTCCCCCAACGCTGGGTAGCGTCTGTGTATTAGGGTGGGAGGTAGGGAGGGAAGGTAAGGTAAGGTCAGGGGAAGCGGGGGTGGGAACGGTTCATTATGAACGCAAGGCATTCTTACCCATATGGTGACCTTGGCCAAACAAACACGTACAAACTTACACGCGCACACACACACACTCCCACATTCAAATCACCGAGTTCCAAGGTTCTCCCTCGTGTGTGTGTGTGTGTGTGTGTGTGTGTGTGTGTAAGTCCACATTTAAGGAAATACGCTCTCAAGGAACAATACAACAAAATGCAAGGGAACACGACCGCTCGCTGAACGTAAACCATCCACCGCAGATTGGAGCTGAGCAACTGAAGATATATTACACTTTCGTTATTGCACATAATTCGAGGCTATTACCGTCCATTGCTGCAAGCAAAGCAATGCTCCGACTCCTGATGTCTATCATCCACTGCTTTATGAACTCCACGCCCTCCTCGTATTTCTCAGAATTGCTTGGACGAGTGACAAAAAAAAAGGAAAAAAAATGGGTATATTTTTATATATCATTTTGTATTATTAAGATATCCTGATCTGGTGATTGTCTGTAACGTCAGATGCTTTTAAATGTACATAAAATCTAATCCTGAGGGCAATAACTTTTTCAAGAAGTACATTTTCATGCCAGACCTCCGCTGAAGTTGTTTTTTTTATTATTATTATTAAACAGAGCCAAGTGAAATCAAAGGAAAGTGGTTTTGTTTCCCTATTCACAATTAGCCTGAGATAAGTAACGTATAATCAGGTAATGAGACGACGGCCCGAACACCTTTATAATTCCCGTTACACGAATCAGTCAAATATTCAATGTAATTAAATACAAATGGGTAACTGAAGTTTACATTGGGAGATGTAGACTTAATCCCAAACCTTAAAAAAAACTGCTTATTCTATATTGAAAACGAACCAATTATCGATACCAAAGCAAGCATACCTATAATCTTCTTCTGAATAAAGCTAAATGAAGCAAATGGTTAGAATTCTCTTGCATTTTACCAAACTGAAAGAATCCGTCGGTTTTCGAAGTCATTCTCAGATCAAGTCTCTTCCAACCACAAAACCATCTTTGCAAAATGCGACGGCTTCTCAGGTATCTCAGATATGTTGAACATCTGCATAATCATACGTTAACTCAAACAAACACGAACGTCGGTTTTCCCCCAACTTTGCAAAAGAGAATAAAAGTAGGAACGCCAATCCTCGACCCAGACGCCAGACGTGAGGATATTTTAATATGACAGGCACATAAGAGACGTGAGCATTGCACTGGTGGCAAAAAATAGTACAGTCATATTAATGAAGGTTGTAGGGATTGGTATCCTTCGGTGGTCACATCACAATGGATGACAAAGAAGGTGAAAAATTATGTCCGTCTACTTGACGACCTTAAGGAATTGGTGTCAGATCTGACGATCTGAAGAGGCTGTCCATTCCTGTATTTAGAGCTGTGCTCGAGGTTACTGTATGGGGCTTAAAAGCAAATGTGTAAGATACTTTGCAGAGTTTGTTTTATCTCCAGAAGATATTAATCATTACAGAATCAGATTTAAAGTTAAATCTTATGTTCAGATAACAAGGCTTCACGCAATGTTGCAACATGATTTAAAGGCATTTCAGTGACTTCTTGAGTTATAGGAATAAAATGCAAGGCATTTACATCAAGTCTGGATGTGTCACTCACAAAAATAAGACATGTTTGACTATCTTAAACTAATTATATTGATTAATTCTAGCTTGGTCTTTAGTAGAAATTAATGTCATTTCAATGCTATACCATAGTAGTGATAGGTAAATTTTCTATAATAGTGAAGTTCAATCAAAATATTTATCACCATATAAAGGCGAGCCAATATCAATGAAAAGTATATTAAAACAGAATCATTACTCAAGGGAAAAGAAGTTATTCTTATTCGAAGTACTTTTGGGATATTTGATGCTATCTGTGTCAAAAGGGTACAAAGAATTTCCTTTAACATATTTCATTTAACAGGACACCTGACTTTGTCTCTGATAGCTCTATATCCAAATGGATCAGAACTATACGAACCTTTCTCATGGAGCATTGATGCTATTGCAACTTAGTATATGCCCCAGCATAAATCGTTAACGTGCGTCAACAATTTAGTACGTCACAAACATGTTGAATACACGTCAACGATTTTCCGGTTCTCCATTACCCAGCATTTGCCAAACATTTGCTCCCCACTTACAGTCACTCACTTGTTAACCTGTTTGTGATTTTGAACTGATAAGATGTAGATGGGTGATTATATGTTTTACTCTAGCGTGAGTGCATCCTTAGTTGTTGTTGTTGTTGTTGTTGTTCAGAACATGAAATCTAATAAGGAACAAGTTCACCACAGGGGCCATAAACTTAAAATTCAAGCTTTTAAAGAATATTATGGTATTCACTGGAAAGAAGTAACAGTTGGTAATAGGAAATACAGAAATAAAAACTCCATTGAACGTATGTGGTTCTAATTTCCATTAGTTTTATCATCAACAACGGAAAAAGTGTCTTCCGTAGATTTAAAACATCTTTGGTCGTCAAGAAGATTTTTAATCCAGCTACCGTAGATAGGGAATTATCACCACCACAATGGCGTGAAGAAAAGAATTATTGTATGTAGCTTCCAAGGTTGGAAACATTCTACTAGCAACTGCATAGAGTACTCAAGGGCCTGAAATAGTCCTCGCTGAATGCCCGCAGTTGCTAAACCATTAAAAAGCATCGAGCCAAAACGTGCCGGGCCAATCCTTAAGAGGTCAAAGGCCAGTTTCCTATTACCTTGGGTATTTTATTGTACAACCACGTGAGAATCTGATTTGCTCATTTTCAGCGTCAATATTTTGTAGCTGCTACCAACCAGATTCTGCCACGAGGTTTGCTAAGCTTCCAAAGAACACCGAAGGTCAAAGTCATCATTGTTAGAGAGAGAGAGAGAGAGAGAGAGAGAAGAGAGAGAGAGAGAGGAAAACATGACAGGTATATACATTAGCTCAAAACGATGATTAATACAACGGAAATATTGTTAAACGCATAGGCATGCAGAGAGAGAGAGAGAGAGAGAGAGAGAGAGAGAGAGAGAGAGAGAGAGAGAGAGAGAGAGAGAGAAATATAAACGGGAATATGCACCCGTCATGATAGCACAATTCAGATGAAGGAAAGTAAGACCAGTATACTACACTGCTTAAATATCTGGAAAAATTAGTAAGTCAGAATAAGATATCAGTAGAGATAATAAGTATTACGAACATGTTTTTCTGCCTTAATCTGAAATACTGCTACGCCAAACATAAGAAAATCGAGTCATTTTCTTGTAAGTTTAAACTACAGTAATGTCAGAAAGCAAAATGTTAAATTGTTGTCCTACGAATTTCGACGGTGATACAAGTAATGATCTTACGAAAAAGCTAAAAACACCAATAAATACCTTTGTTTCAATCTTGGGCAGCACATGAGACCTCTATTAAAAAAAAAAAGGGGGGGGGGGGGGGGGGTTGCCAAAATCCTTGTCTTACGAATTTGTACCGTGATACAATTAAAGATATCAGAAGTTAAAATCACCTATTAATATTTTTCTATTTCAATTTCGGTCCGTACTCTATACAAGACCTCAATTTAAATAAAAAATACTCCAGAATCTTTGTCTTACGAATCTGGACTGTGATACAATTTAACATTTCACGAGGAATTAAAATCCCTTATTAGTATTTTTCTATTTCAATTTAGGTCAGTGTACGAAACCTCTATTAATCTATTATAAAAAAAATAACCAAAATCCTCTAAGATGAAATAAAAAACAAAGATAAATTGTTGTCATAAGAATTTCGACTGTGATACAAGTACTGATCTCATGAAGAAGTTAAAATCACCTATTAATATTCCTCATTTGTAATTTAGGTCTGTATATGAAATTCCCTCTATTTAAAGAAAATAGTCAACTTCGAAGATCTCTAGAAGCTAAAATCACCTATTAATATTTTCAAATTTAATTTGGGCCTCTAAACAAAACCTCTATTACAGAAAAATAACCAAATTCCAACAAAAAAAAATGTTGTCCTAAGAATTTCGACTGTGATACAAGTAATGATCTCAAGAAGAAGTTAAAATCACCTATTAATATTCCCCATTTGTAATTTAGGTCTGTATATGAATCCTCTATTTAAAGAAAATAGTCAACGTCAAATCTCTAGAAGTTAAAATCACCTATTGATATTTACAAATTTAATTTGAGCCTCTAAACAAAACCTCTATTACAGAAATATAACCAAACTTCCTCTAAAAAAACAACAAACAAAAAAACAACACTCATCACGACGTGAGTGCCTAAGCAACCGCTAACGAATTCCCTATACTTATTGTTATTCAGAAGGCACTCGGCAGTCAGGGCGAGTGTGCTCACACACACACATGCACATAAAAAAAATTGCTTATATATTTATGTCTGACCTTCGGCTCGTTGTGGGAGAAGAGACGCGCTCAGCGGGGAAGAAGGAGCAAGAGAGGATAATATAATATATAATGTCGAAATGACAATCTGCGAGAGAGAGAGAGAGAGAGAGAGAGAGAGAGAGAGAGAGAGAGAGAGAGAGAGAGAGAGAGAGAGAGAGAGAGAGAGAGAGAAATAGAAAAAATGAAGGTAAAAATGATACCGCTATTTCTTTAAAGTTATGGAACTGAAAGAAGTTTTTAAAAATTATGGTAAGACTGTTTCTTTAAAACACTCAAATAAAATTCTAAAAATTATAGTAAGAATTAATATGAAGGTACCGCTGTTTTAACGGTGAAAAAACACAAAGGAAAATGTATAAAATCACAACATAATCCTTGTATGAAGATGAATATGATGGTCCCCCCCATTTTTCAATTAGAGACTCGAGCCCAAGTTTACAAAAAATGCTCAAAAATATTGTATCAAGATTTATGAAAGTGCAGTTGATTTTTCTAGTAGAAAAATCAAATAAAATTAAATAATAATAGTAAAAGATGGTATCAAGATTATTATGAATATACCTGTTTTTTCAAGTGAAGAAACTCGAAGAAAAATGTGAAAAATCATGGTAAAAAATTGAATTGAGATGACTATGAGGGCGACCACTATTGTTCAAGTTAAGAAACTCAAAGACAAAAAAAAATAATGGTAAAAAAAATATTGCATCACGATTATTATGGAGGTACCAACCTTTTCGATTGTGAAGATGCTAAAAGAAACATATTTACAATCAGATAAAAACACACGAATTCCAGAAATGCAGGATAAACACACGTATATCAAATAGCTCATTTAAAGATAGGTAAAATGAGAGGGTCCACGAATCAGTTTACAGTGAGCAAAAATTATAAGGTAGACAGAAAAAGTTGAAAATAACCAAAATGATACGGTACACAGAATGGGCTAAATATAGTCCAAATGATACGGTACACGGAGTGAATTACAGATAGACAAAATGATACGGTACACAGAATGAGTTAAAAAATAACCAAAATGAAACGGTACACGGAATGAATTAAGGATAGCCCCTAAATATTACGGTACTTGGAATGAGTCAGAGATAGCCAAAATGATACGGTACACCGAACATGATACGGTACGCGGAATGAGTTCAGGAAAGCCAAAATAATGCGGTACACGGAATGAGAATGGAAGAAATCAAGACTTGAGACCATAAAATAAATAAATAAATAAACAAATAAAGGAATAACTAACATAAAAGGAGAGAGCAAACTGCCTGTGGGACCCCCGTCCTAATCCTCTAGCCAATGATACAGGAGGACAAGTACCCTGTGAGCCACAGGATCATTTACATATCAATTCAATTAAGAGAGGAAGCACATAGGAGCCCAGATGGCGCAAGATCATTGAAACTGGCAGTATGGAAAGAACGGTCCTTTTTAAAATTTACATAAAACTTAGATACCTAAAGATAGTCGTTTATAAACGTGGAGTGCATTAAAACATTTGACGTAAACCCTCAAGATAATATTATCTCTTTCTTGAGAGCGTCTATGAGTATCCAGGATCATCAAGGGTATCTACGACAGATCTAATATTTATTGAGAATATTTATGATGATGAGTTCCCCTTCATAGTTTATTCATCGTGAATTCCTTTTCGTAATGAATGCGAGGTGACCAGTCGTAAACTCTTCAAGTCCTTTAAAGGATTCATTTCAAAGATTATTGCGCATTCAATTTTTTTTATAATACAAGAGGTCGTTTTCAGTTTACAAGATTAATTCAGCGTAAATTTATCGCTTTTTGGATACTCTATCTCCTTAGGATACTGTATCCACATATTGTATCCACTCCTCACCCCCTTCCTCAATTGAGTATCCCCACGAGAGGACAGATACTCAAGCGGGATATATAAAAACAAAAAATAGTTTTTAAGTTCCATCTAAGAACCTCTAGGAATTCCAACAGAAGACGTACATATATCGGAAGAAGAAGAAGAATATAAAACCTAAATGCACCATCTGACATCGTCTACAAATAGCTCTCCCTCTGCGGCCTTGAATAAATTATGGAAAATTCCGAATGCCTCGTTGACGCTAACGGAAAAACGGGACATGCGCGCGCACCCGAAGCCTAGGCAGGCAATGTGTCCTTCTCTAGATAAGGCTCCCATTTTTGGAGTCCACATTCAACCAAGTTCGCGGTCTCTGCCGCTAAGGGGATTGGGACAATTCATGTCTGGGTTTCATTTACTTGTCTACAGAAGAAATAAATCTGAAAGAAGATAAATAAGGACATAAAATATCTAGATTGGAGTTCAAAGAACCACAAAGATATATAAATATCCTGCAATGATGTTTTCGATATAAATAACATATGGATTGCCATGTAGTGAAGGATTGGTTGACAGGTGAGTGGGCATTCATCAAATCCTTGTTCCTGATTGGTCAGTCCTTCTTGTTAATCCAATCATGGTCGAGCAAGTACAAAGATGGTATGCATGACTTTGCATCGGAAAACGGTAGGTGGACGCTTTGGCAAATCCTTTCTATACTCATCTTTGGTGTGCTGGCACTCTGTGCCGGTGATTGCGCCAACGGTTCTTGATGAAAAGCGAAGTTCCGATGTATTAATGAAATTAGAGGAAGCCTCTTTACTATATTCACTGATGGCTGAAGTCACTGAATGTGCAGTGCCTCCATCAGCCGTAATAGGCCACTGAGTTATAATAAAGAAAGGATAATTTGGCCTTATGTTCCTTAGTCATCATGCAGATTGCATATTACACATTCCTTCACATGTTAGGATAAATTTTGGAGAGACGGGTGGTCATCCTACCAATGTGAGACTCAAGCCAACCTTCCTTTTAGGCATTTAAACTGGTACACGGTGCCACAGACAAAATAGACTTTGGCGCTCTAACGTACCTATAGCCACCTTCGTTTATCAATTGTTAAAAGAAAACTACGAACGATATAAAAAAAAAAAATTGGAGCAGAAACATTACCAGCAATAGGTAATAATTGTTCAACGTTGTCAACCTACAAAGAAAGTGGAGCAACAACCCTTAAATTTTGCTTTAAGCTTGGTCAATGTGGCTATTTTTGGTATAAAAGTTATCCCTCGTATAGAGTCAAATAAGTAAATGGAGAAATTTTCGCTTGCACAATTCAGATTTCAAATGAAAATAATGCTTAAAAGGAACTTCAAGGTTATGCCAAGGGATTTTTGAGATGAAACACTGGAAAGGCAATACACACGATAATGCAATGTGGAGGGAAAAGCCCCAGTGGGAACTCAATTTTTTTCACTTCTTGATTTGGTTTCGAAGCTGGAATTCCGGCCTACATAAACTAGGCGTTATAGAGACTTTAGATAAATAATTAGGTTTACAGTTTTAGAAGAGAAGATGTAATGCATCGTAGACATTCTCAACCATCGTAAATAATGGTTTATAATGCTGCAAAGCGTCATAGATATTTAACAAGTAAATTAATTATGTAAGAGTTTTTCACCAATTCCTCCCCACATTAATCGCCTTGAATAGGATAGTATTCTAGCATGTACACGAAAACAATGTACTGACCATGGTATTTTGGAAATTGGTAAGTAATGTATAAACGCAGTGTAGAATCAGGTATATATATATATATATATATATATATATATATATAATATTATATGTATCTGTATATGTATATGATATGTATAGGTATGTATATGTATATGTATATATATATATATATATATATATATATATATAAATATATATTACATATATATATATATATATACTAAGAAATCAAAACAAAAGTAAGCACTTGATTTTGTTTAATAGCCGAAGCCACTCGGAAAGTTTAAAAAAGAAAAAACAGGGTGGGTGCCAAGTAGCTACTTCGTGTATTTAACACATCTTTGTGCCCCAGATAAGATGTGAGATAGATATAGAATATATATATATATATATATATATATAAGATAGATAGATAGAATAGATAGATAGATCGATAGATAGATAGATAGATAGATAGATAGATAGATATATACATAATTTATATATATGTCCTGTCTTCATTTATCTTCATAAATATTTTACTGTAGCTGAACTACCCTTCATCCCGTCTTTCTCTTCTTGCCACACATGGGAGTTAGCACAACAAGGCTTAGCAAATTGCTTTTAAGGCTTGGTTGATAATGACAGCAATAAAACGAAAATACCTACAGACACGCCAATTTTACGACAGTATTTGTACTCGACGCTTCCCAAATGCTAATGTGCCTTTAGATTCTTCGGAGTCGTTAAGTGAACACGAAACATTACTAAGGAATCCATTTAATAGCACCGACACTTTCAGGGATTATAAGAATTCTGCCTCATTGTAGACTTCTATTACTTAACCAGAGGGGTAAAACCTATCAATCAATCAAAAGTTATAAATAAAATATTGATTTCAACAGTAAAATTCCCTTAATCATTCGTTAACTCAATTATTATGGAACATTATTATACAACACAATTTAAATTGGCCAGAGGAGTAAAACCTATCAACCAATCGAAAAATTAAAACAAAATATTGATTTTAACAGCAGAATCAATTGTTTTCGGATATTATTACACAATAAAATTAATTATACGATTATTTTAAGTACATAGTCTTAAGAGACGTGAATTATCCCGCCCTAGCATATCAGTTCACTTTATAAAGCACAGCTTGCAGCGCCAGTCGAAAGAAACGATGGATATGTTTATATAACGTTACCCTTCAAGATGGAAGGTAAACTCCCCTTGGGGTACAACTGTCAGGGAGTAGAGAAGCATCTTGGGAGTAAGGAGGTGGGAGTATGTAGGTGGGGGTTAAGGCTGAAAGTGTTTGAGGAAAGTAAGTAAAGAAAATGAAATCGTTGTAGTTTTGATAGTAATATAACAGGAAGTTAAAAATGAAATTAGAAATATCATTTGATGTTAAATTCGATGCAATTTCAATTGATATTGAATTCATTGCAATATCAATTTACATTAAATACGTTGCAATATCAATTGCTATCAAATTCAATGAAAAACAACTTGATGTTCAATTCATTGAAATATCAATTGATATTGAATTCATTGGAATATCAATTTAGATTACATTCGTTGCAATATCAATTGATATTAAATTTATTGAAAAATCACTTTATGTTCAATTCATTCCAATATCTATTTATATTAAATTCATTGCAATACCAATTTATATAAAATGCGCTGCAATATCAATTGATATTAAATTAACTGAAAAATCACTTTATGTTTAATTCCTTGCAATATCTATTTATTTTGAATTCATTGCAATATCAATTTATGATAAATTCGTTGCAATATTAGTTGATATTAAATTCATTGAAAAATCACTTGATGTTCAATTCACTGTAATATCAATTGATATTGAACTCATTGCAATATCCATTTATATTAAATACGTTGCAAAATCAATTGATATTAAATTAACAGTCAATTAGATACATCTATTAGGAGTACAGGAAATAAAAAAACAATGAAAAATTTATATTTTCATTGCAAATCAGTAAATCAGTAAAAAAAAAAAAAACTTACAATCAATCCGACCGTCATTGCAAGAATTGCAAAACAAACGAAACGGGCCCAAGAACAAAACTTCCCAAAAAACAAAAACAAATAATTAAAAGACTTAAAAAAAAAAAAAAAAAAAAAAAAAAAAAAAAACTCAACAGAGGACACTCAACACTAAATCATGAAGGAGGAGAAACCAGAATTAAGTAACAGATATCGAACAAAGTATCCTTAGCAACAGACCAGACAGTTCGACCACAAAGAGACTCACTGAGGAGAATATAATGAGATGGTTTGGTATATACACCCAGGTGGTGATCCAACAGATGTTGAAAAGGGAGAGACGCAAAAAACGATAATAATAACTGTACTCCTTGTATTTATTGGATAAAATCAAAGAAAAAGGACCTGAAGCGATCAAACTTAGATAAAAGCAGATAGTCTGTATCAGGGTGAGGTTACAAATATTACCATTTTTAGTTTTATCTTATAACAAGGGGAAGACTTTATGGTGACACTTGGTACCTAAAGTGAAAAATTATATGTAGGTCAGCTACCAACCAAATACAAAATGTTTCATTCAGAGAGGTAAATACAACAATTTTTCTTTTGCTTTAAATTAAGAGGGTGAGTCTACAGTAACAAATGGTACCAAGAATGAAAAATCCCTTGTAGGTCAGCTAGTAACAGAAAATAAAAGTTCTCATTACCGAAGGAATTATCAGTGAATGCCTGGTACAATAATACAATAGGATGAACAAACAATAAACAAAGCAACTCTTTGAAAAGACATTTAAAATACCTCATTAAGAGAAAGCGATCAGTATTACATGAAGGCAAAGTAATACGCGAAAATAAGTACAAAAATAATATACTTCCTTAAAAATGTTGTCTTAGGATACGCAAAGATACAATTACAAAAACATTACACCTCCTTAAAAACAATGTCATAGGACGAGGAACAAAATCAAGCTCTCCCCCACCCCCACCACCCCACCCCACAAAAAAACCCCCACAGAAAATAAGAATTCTCTTGCGCGCGCGTCAGAATAATTGATCCCCCACCATAAAAGCACCAGTGCCATCTATGGAAAGAATGACCTTCGGTATTGCGACGTGAGACCTTGACTCACTCCCTGCTCGCCTGAGATCCAACGCTTGTTGCCAACAATTTCAAAATGGCAGTTTCTGGAGGTCTTCGCTGTCCCTTCTCCCCGTACATGTTTTAGGATTCAATTTATTGCTGCAAAATGGAAATGGTGTCCATATGATAAGCTTCGGGGTTGTCTCAGGAATACCTAATAAAGAATTCATAGTTGTGATGGTGTGTGTATGTATGTATGTGTATATATATACATATATTAACTTAATACATACACATCGTTCTATGCAATTGTACAATTACTAGAAGGATTTCATTAAAATTGGATGGTATCTAGCAAAGTTATTTACTCAAAAGAGCTTGTATGTTTTTTTAATAAATAACTCCGCTAGATATCATCCAATTTTGATGAGGTCCTTCTAGTAATACATATAAATATATATATATATATATATATATATATATATATTATATATATATATATATATAGAGAGAGAGAGAGAGAGAGAGGAGAGAGAGAGAGAGAGAAGAGAGAAGGAGGAGAGAGACGAGAGAGATGAGCCCGAGGAAGAGAACTGAGAAGGAAGGGAAGAAGAGAGGAGAGAGAGGAGAGAGAGGAAGAGAGCCACGTTTTCGTTTTCCTACCTTTGTTTATCAGCAGCAGAAGAAAGAAGAGAGAGAGAGAGAGCGTAGAGAGAGAGAGAGAGAGAGAGAGAGAGAGAAGAGAGCCACTAAACAGTTTTCCTACCTTTGTTTATCAGCAGCAGAAGAAAGAAGTATGTAAATACCTCATACTCCTAACTTACACAGCATAATTCTTATATAAATGAAAATAAATCCCATAAATACATTGCACCACTGAGATCACTGATAACTAACAACATTAAGGTACTTTTATTTTAGCAACAAACATCTCAAAAGCATTTTTTTCTGATGTGGTAAACATAATCACTCTTCTATTGCAGATTTGGTTTATAGCAGCTTCATGACAAGGTCCGTGCTCAAACAACAGAACAAAACAGAGGCGTATCTAAGCTAAAGGCTCCTTGCCACCATCTCACCTCCATCATAAATTCAGGGCTTGCTGAGAAGACACAAAGGGAAAAAGAAGCACGAACAATAATGCAGAGTACATACACAATAACCCTTCTTATTTGAATTTTATATAAAATGCATGACGTCACTCGGATCGCCTGGATGGCGCCAGTGTATACAAGGGCGTAAAATAAGCTCGCGGGATCGTAAACCTTCTGAGTGTATACACCCGGGGGAGGTCCTGTTACCCTTCAAAGTTCAGAAATGGATAAACCTTCAGGTCGTGCCTCCAAACCTTCGATTAGGTCGTCACAAGCAAGAGTAAAGAACAGCTACAACTTAATCAAAAGAGAATCCGTTGATAGGAGAAGAGGCTGAACAGACAGATGGTAGAGGAAGACAAGTCAGCCGAGATAAAGAGAACATCCCGGCAAGACTTAACCCAGATAAGCATCACGGGAGGAATAAACAGATTTTGTATTTCTTTTTTTTTATTTATATTTGAGACAAAGAAGGTACCCTTGGAAGAGGCGAGATGTTTTCTCTTTAAAGTCACACGACGTTCGCATCAGACCTACGTACGGCCTGGGAGCCCCATTACAAGTCCCACAAAAAGGGGGATAAGGAAAAGAGATCTTGGGACGTCATGATGGGAGTGGCAAAATGGAGACTGTAAACGTAGTGTTTTCGAAGCTTAGCTAGAGCTCGATTTGCGCGTGAGCAAGAATGGCCAAAAAATACAAAAATATCAGGCGAAGAAAAATCAAGGAGGATAATTAATTTTGAAAAGAATAAGAAGCAAAATACTTTCATTTGTACTTGGGTAATTCCGCCGAATGATTAAAGACACAAGCAGACTCCAAAAAAAGCAAGATTTTTACCTCAATGAAGATTTTCTTAAAACTTTATATAGCAATTGATCAATCAACAACAAGTTTATAAAAAAAACAGAAAGAAAAAAACGATATTACTTAATTAACAATCCTAACCTTGTTAAAGGATAGTTTGTAATAAAGTCAGTCCAAAACGATATAAAAGTTACTATCAATAATAATTTTCAACTAAAATTCGAGTGCCTCCCGACCCCAAATAATAAGAATATTGCCAAAATTAATTCAATTTATCCATCTTCTACTGACATAATAGCAGCTTAAGCTGCGGGATCTCACAGTACTAAACAGGATATACGAAAGATATATATATAATCATGAGACAAGTTTTGTTCTCGGATCGAAATGAAGCACTTTGAATGCAGGCTCACTTTTAGTAGTCCTTAAAATCATAACAGAGCTCATCATTTGAGTTCCTACAGCAAGAGAGAGAGAGAGAGAGAGAGAGAGAGAGAGAGAGAGAGAGAGAGAGAGAGAGAGAGAGAGAGAGAGTGGAGCAATACTTACCGAGTCCAAACGCTTCTTCCTGCAATCATTTTAATTGATGGAGTGATTATATATTTGGCAATTAAAAGGATGGACGTGACAATGGCGCTGTTTTGTCTGACTTATTAGGCAATTTATCAGGAAAATGGGATGTATGCATGTATGTATGAATGTATTATATATATATACATATATATATATATTATATATATTATATAATAATATAATTCATATTAATATATAAAGGTTTTTGCCACGAAGGGAAAAATGAAAAAGCGAGATAGCCGAGTACTTTCGGTCCTGTTCGGACCATTCAGTAAAGGGTCCAAACAGGACCGAAAGTACTCGGCTATCTCGCTTTTTCATTCCTTCGTGGCAAAAAAACCTTTATTTATACATAGCACCACGTTTTATATACTTCGTGATCAAGTTATTCATATATATATATATATATATATATATATATATATATATATATATATATATATATATGTGTGTGTGTGTGTGTGTGTGTGTGTGTGTGTGTGTGTGTGTGTGTGTGTGTGTGTGCGCAATGATTTCAGCACTATCAACCCTACGGGGCTTATTTGATAAAGACATTTTTTTTTTATCAGATGGTCGTCATAACTTGAAGGAGAATATATAGATAATTTGGGCATACAAATATAAAAGGAACAATCGTAAATAAAGGACTTATCTGCATAGGATGTCACTCGAAAAATTTTATCCCTAATATTATTAACATTAAACGTAAGAATTCCATTCACAAAAACTCGCACTTCGCGCGGTGCACTGTAGGCACTTACTTAAAAGTTCTTTGCAGCGTCCATTCGGCCCCTAGCTGCAAATCCTTTCAAATTTTCTACTGCGCCTCCTTTCATAGTCTCTTTCGTCCATCTTGCTACCCACCCTCTCCTAAAAATCGTTTCATACTTCAACTGCTAAAGGTTCTCATCCTGTTACACCTATAAAACGCTTCTAGTCTCCAATTTCCCTTTCATCGCCGAATGACCTCATCACAGGTCCAAGGGTTTGACCTTTGACCTAAATTTTCCGTTCCATCCCCGTTAAAAGTTCCTAATCAAAATCAGTTGCAAATCTATTTCAAACGTTTTTAAAACCCTTCAATTTCCCTTTCATCGCTTCATGTCCTCATCGAAGTTTCCCTTTGGCCTAAATTGTATATTCCATTCCATTCCATTCCCACTAAAAGGTTCAGCTTAATTCCAGTTGCAGAGAGTCTATCACCTTTACGCCTCCATCAAATCCATTACCATTCCGGCCCATTGCATCATCACCTTTAGTCCCGCAGCTTAAATCAGTTGCCGAGTATATCACCTTTACGCCTCCATCATTCATTCCATCATTCCACTAAAATTTTGTTTCGCAGCTATCCAGGTTGCGTGCCGAGTCTATCACCTTTACGCCTCCATCAAAAGCAAAGATAAATCCATTCCCACGAAACACAAACTGAGAGCGAGGGGTCCCCAATCTCCCAATGATTCCCCGCATTACACTTGTAAAAACAACAACAACAACCTGTCACACACACACACACAAAATGTCAAAAGGTGAGGGAAGATGCACACACGACCAGGCGAAAGGAGGAGGAGGAGGAGGAGGAGCAGTAGTAGGGAGAAAGAGGAGGAGGGACGATGGAGGAAAGGCAGTTTGTAAAAATTACACTCTCGGCGCAACGCATGACACGCGAGTTCTTTTCGCGCGCATAATACAAATAGCTGCGCGCGACGCAGCCACCACAATAGAACTAGGCAACCAATGGTTAGTAAGGTCAGTAAGGGTAGGAAGATGAGTTTACGCTGGAGTTCTCTTCACAATGGTCCCGTGCGAAGGAGAGGGGAGGGGGTAAGGAAGCTAAGGGTCGAGAGCAGCTGCCTGCCTGCTTACAGCTGCATGTGATCTGAGAGAGAGAGAGAGAGAAAGAGAGAAGAATGTAGTAAATGGTGAGATACAGACTTGTGAAGAGAGAAAAGAATGAAGCCAGTGATGAAATAAAGACTTGTGAAGAGAGACAGAGAAAGAGAGAGATTAGCAAGTGGTGGGATAAAAGACTTCTAGAGAGAGAGAGAGAGAGAGAGAGAGAACTGTGGTTATCTTACAAAGATTTGACAAGGAGCCCCTCGATCTTTCTCTAGGTCTCTGGAATAGAAAAGGGACAAAAGAAAGTTTACAACGAGAGAGAGAGAGAGAGAGAGAGAGAGAGAGAGCGTGTGGTTATCCAACAAACACTCTGAAAAGTTAACAACTGAATAAAAACAAAGAGATTTTATCATTAAGCAATGTTAGATGAATGGCTTCCACACCTTACATGACTGACTTGAAGCGAATACTGTTAGATCAGTAGGGCTGCTCTTCAAATTAATACGTGTAGAATGAAGAACTGAAGAAAAAATAAAACATAATTCGCAAGAACCTAAAGCTACATCAAAATATGTAACATAGGGCACAACAAATAATTAGGTAGTTTAATCAATAGAACTGGTGGAATCTGATCTCTTCTGAAAATAAGGTTTTCTCTCCCATCAGAATCGCATTAGAATTTTGTGGCTGATAAGCATAATAATTGTCTCAGTAAATTGTAAATTCTATAAATAACCAAAAAAATATTAGTTCTCGACTTCCCAAGCTTAAGAATTTATCATTTTATTAACTGGACACAAGTTAAAATAACATTAGAAACTGAAAAGGCTATATTACCCTAATTTGTAAATCTAGATATCTCACCATGACCATATATTGATGAATGTGCAATTCTACAGTCACGCTTTATATATATATATATATATATATATATATATATATATATATATATTATATATATATATATATATATATATCTGTCTATGTGTTACACAAAAATCCACATTCCTACAGAAACAAGTTTTCTACATACTTCGCCAACAAGACGAAATTGTTAAGAAAAAATATATAAATATAATTGACTTTGAATTTCACCATCTCTTTCCATAGCTACCTGACGAAATCCCAATCTCTCAAAAAGCAAAAAACAACAACATAAAAAAGCAAAACTGAATATTTTATGCAAATGATGCACCAAGTGGGGAAAAAACTATGACCGCTGAATTATCCTTCTCAGGGGTACCCACTCCCCATCAATCCTCACTCCCAACCCCCTCATCCCCTTGACAGACAGAGACCCCTATGTAACAATAGGGGCACGCGACTTGTGACACTGTGGAATGGAGTGTCCAGTACGAGTAGGGGAACTGTGGAGCAGAAAACAACATGATGATGATAATCATGACAGGTGCAGTTACGTATACGACCATCACAAGCACACACACACACACACACGCGTACACACAGACACACAGACACACGTACACACACACACAGACACACACACCAAAAAAAGCGTGAGGTCACCAAAAGGGGCTTTTTTCTTTCCATTGGTCGATCCAGTGACGTCATCGCCACCAGCCCACTTGTCATGGTCACAGAATATGAACTCCTTCCAATTTTTTTTTATTTATTTATTTTTGTTTTACATTGTCTGACTGCGCGCTTTCGGGAGACCTACTGTACTACTACCTTCTTTGACGGGATCACAATGGTGGTCACAGAGAGAGAGAGAGAGAGAGAGAGAGAGAGAGAGAGAGAGAGAGAGAGAATGTAAGCCAAGTAGAAGGGAGGTTCCAACTTTGTAGAAGAGTAGCAGTTGCCCGTCATCATCTTTGACTGACCTAGAGAGAGAGAGAGAGAGAGAGAGGAGAGAGAGATCAAAACCTGTTTACCAAAACGACTGTCATTTTACCACAGAAGTAATTCAATTAATTTCAACACAGCAGGAAATTCATCATGACACAATTAGCCTGAGTGTTACAATTGTTGTTATTGAATCGGAATTTGAGAGATTTCGACAGTGAGATCATTTTAGACCACCAACTATTCAATATTCCCCAAATGAGCAACGAACTTTGAGGCAAAAAAGTAATTAGTAGGCTCATGTGAAATGTCTTCACACACAATAGCTGTAAAACTTTACACTCTACCTAGGAGAGAGAGAGAGAGAGAGAGAGAGAGAGAGAGAGAGAGAGAGAGAATATTAAGTATATCTTAGTTTAACCAGACCACTGACCTGATTAACAGCTCTCCAAGGGCTGACCCGAAGGATTAGATTTTTTACGTGGCTAGGAACCAATTGGTTTCTTAGCAACGGGACCTACAGCTTATTGTGGGATCCGAACTACATTAATAGAGAAATGAGTTTCTAATCACCAGATCAGATTAAACTAGGCTTATATAAGCCTGCTACGGTTCTTGTATGAGATAAAGGAAATATTTCGATATTGGATACACAAAGCTCCACTAGAATGGCTAAAGCCCAATGCATCAAGTGAAAGTCAC
>NC_061103.1:39679567-39684567 GCF_015104395.2 Macrobrachium nipponense
AGGACAAATACCTCCACATGTTGCATGCATTGGCAATCTCAACATGAAGATCCATTCATCTCACTTAACGATGAGCTGATACCCAGTGCATTTAGGTAGATATTGAAATAGTGCCAGCTGTGTATACGGACCTTCAAATGGCAATAAAAAGCCTGAGAGCAATTTGACTGTCAACAAAAAGAAAATTTCAATACTTCAAACTCCCATACAGTGACAAAATAAAGATTAACATTTATTCATGATTAAACATGATTATGAACTAGTCTCATTACAAATAAAACTTAAATAGTAAAGCATATTATCACCATTTACAGCAGACAAACAGTAATTTGCACTAGAATATGCACAGTGCCTTATGGCCTACACACCAATGTGAGAGGACAACAGCAGCAAATTTTTTAAAGCTCTCCCCCCCCCCTCCCCCCAAAAAAGGAAAAAAGGGCGATAATTAAGTGCGGCGGGTATTGCAATTGCATGGAAATAGTACTCAAGGCATTATATACTAAACTTTGGCCCTAAAAATTATAGATACTTGGGAGAGAACGATTTTAATACCGAAATAGCATATAGTGTCTGAAAACTGCCAAGGAAAAACATATCTTAGTTTAACCAGACAACTGACCTGATTAACCGCTCTCCCGAGGCTGGCCCGAAGAATTAGATTTTTATTTACGTGGCTAGGAACCAATTGGTTACTTAGCAACGGGACCTACAGCTTATTACGGGATCCGAAACACCTCCAAGAATAATTCCAGAGACCTCCATGAAAAAAAAAAATTATATTAAAACCAAGATCAAATTTACGATTTAAGTACCCAATCTTTATCATGTACCCAGCTATCAAGCCACTAGCAATTCAAGAATGCAACAATCCTACGGACAAGCAAAAAACTAACAAGAAGTTATCAAGACCCAAACAATGATGTCAAGGAGTTAAAATGCAAATGACTGTCCATATAAAATGTTGCAACGCCTTTATAGGGTCCCGTAAGATCGGAAAAAACTAGTTTTCAGCGTCTAATCTTACGGTCTTTTAAAACGCAAGCTTGTAGGAAGAGTGGTTATACGCGTGTTTCTATCAATTAGCTCAGATCTGTTGCTTGGTCGAAGAGAAAGTAAAACTAAGTAATGAAGCTGTGCGGATACAATCGTCACTATTGTTAGACGTCGAGGTTATTTGCCAACATCTGCTTTGACTCGAAGTCTAGAGGAAGTATTCTATGGGCAGTTACAAAAATAACTCGAATTCGTACCAGAAATATCAACAGTTATTCGACAATATCTGCTTTTACTAGAAGGTAATGGGAAGTATTCTATAGCCAGATACAAAAGCAATTTGAATTCGCACCAGAAATATCAAAAGTTATTCGACAATATCTGCTTTTACTCGAAATCTAAAGTAAGTATTCTATAGCCAGTTACAAAAGCAACTCGAATTCGTACCAGAAATATCAAAGTTATTCGGCAATATCTGCTTTTGCTCGAAGTCCAAAGGAAGTATTCTATAGCCAGTTACAAAGGCAACTCGAATTCATAACAAATATCAACAGTTACTCGACAATATCTGCTTTTACTCGAAGGCTAAGGGAGGTATTCTAATGCCAGTTACAAAAGCAACACGACTTCGTAACAGAAATATCAATGGAAATATAGTCACTTTCCAATAGTCTCGTAAAACCTATCAATCAAAAGAGAATCAAATTGTCACTTGCATGACAGATTTGGCCATAATCGGGTTAAAAATCAGACGATGGTAACATAATGATAAACCATAAACCACTTTCCCATCTAAAGCGACAAATCGGCGTCTCCTGCTTTGGCAAATCAACAGACCAGTTTGTTAAGACGGACAACAAGAGTAGACGGTAACGGTGGCACTCATAAATATCCTAAAAAAAACAAAAAAACAAAAAAACTGGGGGGGGGAAGATAATATGAACAAAACCCCGAGATCTGTTGACCAGGCCGGTCGGTAGATACAGTGACCATGATGTTTCTTCTTCTTTAGACATCGCGTGGGACGTATCGTCCTTGCCGGGGGACATAATGTATGGGGTGGCTATGACGTCTTGTCCTACAGAGTTGCGTCTGCAGGTTTTTTTTTTTTTTTTTCTTAAAAAATGGGATTTTTTTTTATATTGGCAGCAACATTCTCTCCTGATCGAATTATTGTCATGATTATTATCTGTATCTGTGTGATTCTCTCTCTCATCTCTCTCTCTCTTCTACATCTCTCTCCTCCTCTCTATATATTATTATATATCTATATATATATGTATATATATATTAACATATTATATATATAATTTATTAATATAAATATATATATAATAATATATTATATTATATATATAATATAATAATATAATATATAATAATTATAATATTATATATATATATATAGGATGCTTCCAGCATTCAGCATTCAATTGTAAAGTTCCTTCTGGAAACTATATATATATATATATATATATATATATATATATATATATATATATATATATATACTATACTATATGATGTATAATATATATATATATATATATATATATATATATATATATATATATATATATATATATATATATATATATATATATATATATATATATATATATATATATATATATATATATATATAGATATATATATATATAGATATATATATGATATATATATATATATATGTATATATATATATATATATATATATATATATATATAGAGAGAGAGAGAGAGAGAGAGAGAGAGAGAGAGAGAGAGAGAGAGAGAATCTTCAAAAAGTAAAAAAGTCAAAATTGAAAATCAAGAAAAAGTGAAACAGCGAAGAACCTTGTATATAAGTAACACCTTATGAATACCATCAATATTCTACCAATCAGCTCGAACCATATTTCGTGAATGACGAAAAATATATATGAATAATGAATGACGAATGAATGGGGGACGGTTGGTGACACGTACACAATAGCACTTGAAGAGACTTCAAAGAAAACGGGAGATGAAAAATGAATTTCTATGGGTGACCATGGTATATGTCAATTGAGGGACATATGGACACTGCGCATGCGTGTACACTTAAATTGCCATATGACAGATTCCTTGGCGTTTTTCTTCTTTTGGTTAACATCTAAATATTTTTAATGCTTTGCTTAAATGTTTTAAATACGACAAAACACCATAAAAAAGTCAATTTTCTTTCACTGGGGTTTACATATAGAATATATGATTATCAAACAGCATTTCAATTACTCAACGGTAATATCCATACATTCGTATATATTCAAGAAAATAATGTTTTATTTACGACATATTTGAGTTAATTTCAAGTCTGTTTAGGAAATGAAAGTTGTAAATAAATTTGTAAATAAATTTCCAGATGACAAGACGTATCCCTAACTAAAAATTGAAGATATGTTCTTTAAAATTTGACAGTAAAGTCTTCATGAAAATGATGGGTTTTATTCAAAATAAAACACTGAAAAAAATATTCGCAATTATTGCAGAGTAACTTTGAGGCTTTTCGATGCCCAAAACATATTCAATAATAACAACAATAGTTATCAACCAAATAATACTCGCTGTCTAAACCCAAAAACTTGTAAATGTATAATACATTCATATTTATTTAAACCCTTTTGCATAATAACATCAAAATAATTAACTTTAAATCTTATGTATTTTACCCAAGAGACTAAAAAATATATCTCATATCTGGAAGTACCTCCGTACCTCATTGGGATGAAGATCACCTCATTGAGGTCCTCCCATTTTGAAGATTACTTTGAAGATTACCTCACAGAGGTCCTCCCGTTTTGAAGATTACCTCATGGAAGCCCTCCCATTTTGAAGATTACTTTGAAGATTACCTCACGGAGATCCTCCCGTTTTGAAGATTACCTCATGGAGGCCCTCCCATTTTGAAGATTACTTTGAAGATTACCTCACAGAGGTCCTCCCGTTTTGAAGATTACCTCATGGAAGCCCTCCCATTTTGAAGATTACTTTGAAGATTACCTCACGGAGATCCTCCCGTTTTGAAGATTACCTCATGGAGGCCCTCCCATTTTGAAGATTACTTTGAAGATTACCTCACGGAGGTCCTCCACTTTTGAAGATTACTTTGAAGATTACCTCACGGAGGTCCCCCCGTTTTGAAGATTACTTTGAAGATTACCTCACGGAGGTCCTCCCATTTTGAAGATTACTTTGAAGATTGCCTCACGGAGGTCCTCCACTTTTGAAGATTACCTCATGGAGGTCCTCCCATATTGAATATTGCCTCATGGAGGTCCTGTTTTTTAAAGACTACCTCATGGAGGTCCTCCCATTTTGAAGATTACTTTGAAGATTACCTCAGGAGTTCCCCCCTTTTCACCTGGAGGACTACTTTGAAGATTACCGGGCCCACGAATTGGGGTCCACATTTTGAAGATTACTGGACCCCCCGAATTGTTCCACGGAAGGTGCTTTTCCATGAAGATTACCTTTGAAGATTACCTCATGAAGTTCACCATTTGAATTCAATTTTGAGATTACTTTGAAGATTAGGACCTCACCGGAGGTCCTGCCATCCTGAGGATCCCTGAAGATTACTTTCCATGAAGTTCACTCCCCCCATTTTGCTCTCACGGAGGTCCTCCCATTTTGAAGATTACTTTGAAGATTACCTCATGGAGGTCCTCCAATTTTGAAGATAGAGGTATTATAGTGTCCCAGAACCCATAAAAATTCAATTAAATTACCTGAATATTAATAGCCTCAAAATATTTATGAATTCATTTAACAAACCCAAAAGCCAAGGAGGTTGAAAAAAAAATAAACTGAGATTATTGATGACGTAATCTGCCGAATCACACGATTACATCAGAAGTTTACCTGGCATCAGAGATTTCAGAGCTGCATAAAAACTGGTCTATTTTGTTTGCCAACTCAGACACGGAAGAAAACTTAAGGATATGAATACTTGATGCAATAATTCACGAATGATCCAGATTTAC
>NC_061103.1:39689567-39713386 GCF_015104395.2 Macrobrachium nipponense
GTGTCCGTGTGTGTTTTATATATAGATATAGATATATACTACTATAAATATATATATAATATATATATACATATAATATATATATGTATGTATGTATGTATTATTATATTATGTATGTAGTATGTATGTATGTATGTATGTATGTATGTATGATGATGTATATATATATATATATATATATATATATATATGATATATATATATATAAGTTGACAAACCCCACTTTTCCTGAATAATAAATCATATTAGGGTAATATACACTCTTCTCCATTTACAATTACCAACCACAAACAACATGAAAAACAGGTTTTTACGATCATTTCTCTCATTTACTTTACACGGGCGAAATTAGAGGGTTTTTCGTCTACACAAGAGGTCAGTCATGAATTACCTGTGGCTGACAGCTAAGTTCCATTAGTCAGAGCAATCTGTCCAGTTATTCCAGGAGAAATGCCTTTGAGTTTAACTCCTATATTTTTGACAATTATTCAAGAGAGATGCCAGACAATCATAAAATTTCAAGGACCGGAATGTACGCAGGAAAAATGGCTAGTATATCATGACAAAAAACCCAAAACTAAAAGTAAATCACTGAAAAAACACAAGCTAATGTTCTTCCAGCTGCTACCTCTGCATGTAAGAACATAATATTCTCTTTTTAATGATTTTATACAGCAATGTACAACAGTAACGAAGACGATTAATTTCTCTGTATACAGAAACGGTCATACGAATTATCAGTAGGGAACCAAGGCTTCTGATTGTAGTTATGCTTTCAAATTGCGATTTCAAAACGATAATTCCAAAAATACAGCGTTAATTTCCCACATAATTAAAACACTGAAAACACAATAGTCTGGGGGGGGGGGGGGGGGGGTGGTATTATAGAAGTTCCATATGTGGATTAGATTATGGTGAAAGAGAGAGATAATTGTGAAACGGAGAGATAACTGTGAAAGGCAGGGGTAATTGTGAAAGGGATCTATGCTGAAAGGGAGAGAAAATTGTGAAACGGAGGGATTATGGTGAAAAGGAGAAATTATTATGGTAAACGAGAGAGATTATGGTGAAACGGAGAGATAATTGTTAAAGGGATAGATTGTGGTGAAAGGGATGAAAGGGAGAGATAATGGCGAAAGGGAGAGGTAATTGTGAAAGGGAGGAGATAATGGTGAAAGGGAGATTATGGTGAAAGGGAGAGACTATTATGGTGAACGAGAGAGATTATGGCGAAACGGAGATATAATGGTGAAAGAGAGAGATTAAGTTGAAAGGGAGAGATTATAATGAAAGGGAGAGATTATGGTTAATGAGAGAGATAATGATGCAAGGGACATGGGAAAGGTTTGGACATATTCTCCTCACAACTCCTGGGAGAATAATATTTGAAGGTGTCATTTCTGGGTTCCTTTGGGAACAAAAATAAAATAAAATAAAAAAATAAAAAAATAAAAAAAGGTGCAAAACCCACACCTATCTGAGAATAAGTGGATATGTGTGAAAGACAAACCACTGGAATTATACGAATAGTGAATTTGACACTTAAACGATGATGAATTATGAGAAATATTAATTTCATCGGATGTTTACTGTCGTTACCAAACGGAACACAAACTAAATTCCTTATTGTAAAGAATAAACCAAAATGAAGACAAATAAAGAAGAAAGCAATAAGAAACTCACTATTTTCATAGTATTACCATTCTCGCTGCACCATAAAACTATAGACTCTAATTCCCTTTTAGTAAACTTAACTTTATCACACTGACAAAGAGGTCAGTACAGAGAAGGCACAAAGACGAACTGTGCCTTTTATGACTTAGGTTTTCCTTTTTCTTCTTCGTTTTTTTATTTCGTCGGGAGGTTAACGATGGTAAAGGGAAAGATCGTTGATAACTGTGGAAGGACAAGTGAAAGTTTTTTTATTGGAACAGAGGAACCAACAATGTTTGTGGTCAGCCAATGGGACACACTTTCTTAAAAGGGCCTGTGCGATTCTCTCTCTCTCTCTCTCTCTCTCTCTCTCTCTCTCTCTCTCTCTCTCTCTCTCTCTCTCTCTCTCTGAAATTAAATCAATTGAAAAACGTACCAGCGCCCCAAATATTATTCTCTCTACCACTCCAAAAAACATTCTCTCTCTCTCTCTCTCTCTCTCTCTCTATCAAATTAAATCAATCAACAAACGAACAAGTGCATACTCTCTACCAACCAAAAAAAAAACATTCTCTCTCTCTCTCTCTCTCTCCCTCTCAAACTTCTCAAATAAATTAAATCAATTCAACAACGAACAGTTGCCCCATTATTCTCTCTACCACTCCAAAAAAAAAACATTCTCTATTTCTGTTTCCAGGTAAAATCATTCAATGCCCAAAACAATCTCTGTCCCTCTCAAAAAAACACATTCTCTCTCTCTTCTCTCTCTCTCTCTCTCTCTCTCTCTCTCTCTCTCTCTCTCTCTCTCTCTCTCTCTGTTTCAAATAAAATCAGTGAATGCCCCAAAATTATTCTCTGTATCCCTAAAAAAAAACTCTCTCTCTCTCTCTCTCTCTCTCTCTCTCTCTCTCTCTCTCTCTCTCTCTCTCTCTCTCTCAAATAAAATCACTCAAAAAACTTACCAATTTCCAATAAAATAGTCACTCTCAAGCCAGAAGACATCCATTCTCTCCTCCTCCTCCTCCTCCTCCTCCTCCTCCTCCTCCTCCTGAAGCACACGTCCTTGAAGGTAAAGTGTCAGAACATGTAAATATTTCTTTGCGGCAACATCAAAGGCATCGGAGTTATCTGGTCGATAACGGATCCGGTCAGGAGATAACAACAGATTTCTTTAACGAGGTTATTCATTGGCTTCACGCGTTTCTGTCTGCTTTTGGTGGTTCTCCTCTTTTTCCCTTTCAATTCCCATTTTTTGTTTCTTCTAAGTGCTCTTTTTTTTATTTAATTCAAGCTCACTAAAAATAACAAAGTGGGATTGCTTTGAATGCATTTTTATAATGGACAGCTCAAATAAAGTAATATTAGGTTACAATGATAAAATGCCGTAACCATTAAAAAAGAATTGTGATAAGATGTCGTAGCTATTACCGAGAGACTTACCAGAGACCATTCGTGAGATATATTTAAAATATATTATTTCAACAACTGGACGCAACTATTACTGAAATACATAACTAAAAACATTCGTGAGATATTTATTTTTTAAATATTATTCTAATGACTAGCCGTACAAAAACCTAGTGAAAGATATAATCCTTTTATGTTAAAAAAATAACTGTTGTACTGAATCCATGGCATTCCACTTAAGTGGTTATTATACACCACCGAATTCCAATATTCTTTATGCGTCCTTCCTTACGCAAATAAATGACTATTCTAACACGCGACCTTGCTATCTAACAGAAGGTACCCAAGGAAATGAACGAAAGCCGTAAAAGATCGGTACAGGATCGCGACAAGGAGGTTTTACAGACACTTCTGTCCCCGAATTTTATGGTCCAAAGGACCAGGTAGGTAGTCCCCAAGAATACCAGGCACATACCCTTACGCATTCAAAAAAGAAAAAAAAATTATCCCTGTGTACTGCTCGATGTGAGATAAGGATGGAGACGTTCTTTACATGCCGAATACAACCAGTAACTCACTGACCATTTTATCTCTCTCTCTCTCTCTCTCTCTCTCTCTCTCAAATAATCAATTAAAAAACGTACCTGTGCTCTAAAGATATTCCCTCTCTCATGCCCAAAAATCATTATTCATCTCTCTCTCTCTCTCTCTCTCTCTGTCGGGCTCGTTTCAGTCTTACAAACGAGACACCAAGAGACCATCAGTGTAATGTCTACTCGCCTATTGCCCGCTGTTGGAGATCTTAGATAAAAAAAAAAAAAAAAAAAGGCGGTGCTCCTTTATCTTTTTAAAGGTGGTTCGTCCATCCTTGGTTACAAACTTTCTCCTTTATGAAAGAAATTCCTTTTGGGGAATTCTCGAGATATTTCCAGACGAACCCTTAATACAGGAGCTTAAGAACTATCTCGTGTTAAACGTTCGTTTTCACTCTCGTGTAGTGCGTGTGTCTAAAGTTTGAAATCCATTTCTCTCTCTCTCTCTCTCTCTCTCTCTCTCTCTCTCTCTCTCTCTCTCTCTCTCTCTCTCTCTCTCTCTCTTCATAAATACCAAGGAAATTCATCCTTCCTCATAATGAATGGTAGTTTTATTAACGAGAAAATAAATTATCATTATTATTGTTCAGAAGATGAACCTAATTTATATGGAACAAACCCACCAAAGGGGCCACTGTCTTAAAATTCAAGCTTCCAAAGAATATAATGGGGTTCATTAGAAAGGAGTAACAGAGAGCAATGGGAAACACAGAAAAAAAAGGGGTCAATTTAAAAAAATGAATTACCAAATTAATAAATAATAAGATTAAAATCTAGATAAATTATTTTAATACAAGGGACATTTTACCACATAAACTTTTAGTTACTATTGAAATTGTCGAAAGTTAGAAAATAAAAAAAAATAGTCCCCAGCATCAATATGAAAGGTAGGAGGTCTTTGCAAATATCCTTGGCCCAGTGGTAAATCTGACAGGTATATATGTTTCTTGGGGTCCATAAATAAAAAAATCAAATAGGAAAAATCATAAACATCAGAATAATGATATCTGGCAGATCTCTGGCATTCATTCATGGAAAAATATTCTTAGTTGTCCTTTGAATAAAACCAAATTATTATTATTATTATTATTATTATTATTATTATTATTATTATTATTATTATTATTATTATATTATTATATTATATTATATTATTATTATTATTATTATTATTATTATTCATTATCATTATCAGATTATTATTATTATTATTATTATTATTATTATAAATAACAATTCGAGCCAATGGGTTATTATATTGAATTAATACTATCTGGAATAGATCTGTTAACCTGTTTATCAGCATAAACTAACAAATAAATTCAAACAAAAAAAAAAGCAAGAACAAACAATGACGAAAAATTACAACCATAAAAAATAAAGGTTATACCCACAACCAAATAAATCTTGAAGATTTATTCCCAAAGCATTCGTCCATGGCCGACGTCCTACGGAGATCTCGGATAAGAGATAAAAACGAAGTTTATTATAATTTTTTTTTCTTTATTTAGTAGGCAGGAGGGATTCAAAGAGGAAGGAATGCTCCACGAGGGAGGACATAAAAGTGAAATCGGGGAGTGTTTTCCAAAGGCCTTTATAGGCCTAAGGACCTTGCCAGTGCCTTGCTACAAGACCTATAAACCCTGTCTCTAATACAGCGTTTGTTTGTTTGTTTGTATGGTGTTTTTAACGATGCACGGGACCAGCGGTTTTACGTGACTTACGAACCACGTCGAGAGTGAACTTCTATCACCAGAAATACACATCTCTCACACCTCAGTGGAATGCCCGAGAATCGAACTCGCGGCCACCGAGGTGGCAGGCCAAGACCATACTGATCATGCCACGGAGGCGCTTCTAATAAAGCGTTGGTACGTAACGTATGAGAATTTTTTTTCGCTTACTCGGGGAGTAAGCCTACAAACTCCTCCGTTGTTGTTGTTTTTTGGGGTGGTAGACTAGCCTAAAAATGTCTGATAACAAATTCACCTGTGTGTATTGATTGTGATTTTTGAAGACACCTTACAAAATTGGAGTTTATGGTAAACTCAAATTAGGAAGCCAGTTTTTATCCGCCGTCTTTCCTTTCATCATTTTACGCGCAATTAAAGGTGAGTAACTTGAAATAATACCTGCCTTTAAGTCTGTGCCCCAAAAGGATATTTCCCTTCCTTTTCATAAGTGACTCATAAGAGCAATTTCCTGTGTATACTCTCTTCATCACTGACGCACCAAAACAATTATTTTTTTATCATTGTTTCACCAGAACAATTTAACAATTTTTTCATCATTAGCTCACCAGGTCAATTAAATTATTTTTTTACCATTGACTCACCAGATCAATTAAATTATTTCTTATCATTGACTCACCAGACCAATTAAATTATTTTTTATCATTGACTCACCAGATCAATTAAATTATTTTTTTTATCATTGACTCACCAGAACAATTCAATTATTTTTTATCATTGACTCACCAGACCAGTTAAATTATTTTTTACCATTGACTTACGAGAACAATGAAATTATTTCTTTATCATTGACTCACCAGAGCAATTAAATTATTTTTTTTATCATTGACTCACCAGAACAATTCAATTATTTTTCTATTGTTGGCTCACCAGACCAATTACATTATTTTTTATCATTGAGTCACCAGAACAATTCAATTATTTTTATATCATTGGCTCACCAGAGCAATTAAATTATTTTTTATCATTGACTCATCAGATCAATTATTTTTTTATCATTGACTCACCAAAACAATTCAATTATTTTTCTATCATTGGCTCACCAGAGCAATTAAATTATTTTTATCATTGACTCGCCAGAACAATTAAATTCTTTTTTTATCATTGGCTCACCAGAACAAATAAATTATTTTTTTCATTATTGACTCACCAGAACGATTCCATTCTTAATTTTTTAAACCACTGATTCACAGGAACCAACTCTTTCTAGTCATTTCATCCAAAACTCCTTTCGTAATATCTGATGTACTAATGTCTGCTAATTTTCCTTAAATACTTTATAACAGACCTAACCAAGACTCTTGTTATTTTTTCTTAATGCTGTTGGTTGCTGGAGATAGAATCTAAAAAAACAAAATTGACATTAATCCGCTTTAATTTCTCAATAGTATAAAAAGAATCCAAGATCTTCTACCCTTGGCTATCTTCGTCCCCTGCTGATATTATGCTGTCTAGGTATTTATATAAATACTAGATTAAATTCAGACCTGCTTGCCATAAATTAACATGATTTTTTATATACTGTCTGGGCAATTATATAAATGCTAGATTAAATTCAGACCTACTTGCCATAAATTAACATGATTTTTTATATACTGTCTGGGCAATTATATAAATACTAGATTGAATTCAGACCTGCTTCCCATAAATTAACAAGATTTTTTATATACTGTCTGGGTAATTATATAAATACTAGATTGAATTCAGACCTGCCAGTTTCCTTGATGCACCTCGTCTTCCAGTCTCTAACTTTGTTTATTGAGGATACCATTACCGAGAGGAAATATTATTCCGAGACTTAAATTTTACTTTGAAACATTTTCTCTTACCTACACCTTGCAAAAAAAAATAAAAAAATAAACATGTATATCTCATTCAGGAAAACAGTTTCTAATCAGGATGACGTCAGTCATTTAATGGGTGAAACCCGACTCCAGAAAGTGGCAAAGATGATATAATTACCCTGTGGGGGGCCGAGTATGAATTTGGCCTTTTCGCCCACCACCCAAGACCTCGTTTAGAAGTGATGGATATGTGAGCAGCAGCAGCAGCAGAAGAAGTGAGAGAGAGAGAGAGAGAGAGAGAGAGAGAGAGAGAGAGAGAGAGAGAGAGAGAGAGAGAGGCCTTGAGACCTATCGTTTATTTGTTTGTGGTCTCGGTTTCACTTGGGTCTCGAATGCCAAGGTGGAGGAAAGAAGAAGAAGTGGAAGACGAAGAAGGGGAAGAAAGTTGCTGTTATTAATTGCTGGTGTAACGACCATGTTGAGAGCTTAAGGTGTAGTACCTTTATTTTTTTCCTGCGTTCAAACACAGCTGCGTAGAATGCTTGCATACACAACGAAACACACACACACACACACACTAAAAAGTCAAAATGTGTTCCTTAAGGACGAGTAATACCACAAAACCAATACATTTCAAACTCTTTCAAAATCACAAATCCCAGTACGACAGTAACCCTCAAAAAACATAATTAAAAGACATTCTATCCTAAGCAACTAACTCCCAAAAAATAATCGACCTCGGCTGCTTGTCAGGCTGAAAACCCTTCTCCCCAAAGAAGCAAGACCCAAATAGCAGTCTGAGTATCTTCTCGTCTTTTCTGGTGAGTGTTTGTATGCGTGTGTATGAGTGTGTGTGTTAACCTGCCTTTTACCCACAATATAAAGCGAGTGATCTCGAGCTCTAAGTGGATAATGATGACGAAAGAGAGAGATAAAGGCGTGCTAATAGGCAGTGAGGATGTTCGATGCACACACACACGAGGAGACGATACGACCGTCTTATCATGAATTCGTGCGCCATACTGCAGGCACCACCACCGGCGGCAGCCAAGGCAGCCAGCCACTGGGAACGGATACGTGGAAGGGCGAAATTTTATACGCAACTATCTCCAATTCTTATCTGGTTTCGTTCGTAACGTTTAGGTACTCGGCCACTTTTGTGTTTTCAGTTATTCCAACGATTTTCTTGCTTTATATATAAACATTTTTTAATAACAAATATCCCTTATATTCCTGCCTCTGTCTGTACCTCTGTCAAAAAAAGTTTTTTTCTTTTTTCTTTTATTTCTCACCGAGACCTTGAGATTCCTGAATATTATAGCACAGGATTCCCGACCTTGGTTGTCAAGAGAATGTTGCAATTATTCCGTCATTCCTGGCAGTTACTTAGAACTGTAGCACGTAGTAATTTGAAGAGAGCATGTATATATATTATATATATAAATATATATATATATATATATCTATATATATATATATATATATATACATATATACATATATTGTATATATATGTGTGTATATATATATATATATATATATATATATATATATATATATATATATATTATAAATACGTATATATGATATGTGTTTTCCTTTTTTCGTAACATAATTCTTAATTGAATATTTACGACCGTGCGAAAACTGCTTTAGAATACACGACCATCTCTTACTAAACAAGGAAAGATAGAGAGAGAGAGAGAGAGAGAGAGAGAGAGAGAGAGAGAGAGAGAGAGAGGCAAGTCTCTGGGAGCATAAATCATGCCTGTAAAACCTTAATGATAGGGCTAGAGATCACCTATTTTAAATAAGCTAGGCTGTGCTTGGACAGAACAGCGGCATAAATCATGCAAATTGCTCCACCGAAGAAAAGAACGGCTTCAAAATAAGATCGCGTCGGTTCTTTTGACTCCACGAGCCTCGGAAATTAAGGGAGGGAACCAGTTATTTTTTTTTTTGGGGGGGGGGGTGGGGGAAGGGGTGTGGGGGCCAAGTGGGGCTTTTGAGTAATATAAATTTATTTTTCAATGTAGTAATGTAAGTCATATCAACTTATACGTCGACGAGAGTTTTTATTTTTTTTTCTGATTTTGAGGGATTATTATCATCATTATTTATTATTATTGTATCATTATTATTATTATTATGGGGGGGTTGGGGGAGGGGGTTGGAGTGGGGCTATCGAGGTAATATTATTATTTTATTTTCCTATGTAGTAATGTAAGGCATATTTAACTTATACGTCGACGAGTTTTGTTTTATTTATTTTTTTTCTGCTTTTGAGGTATTATTATTATTATTATTATTATTATTATTATTATATTATTATTATTATTATTATTATTATTATTATTGACACCAAGCGAGTCTGTATGATTTGAATTGACTCGATTCGCTCGGTGCAAAAGGTTACATCGAAATGAGTGTGGCGAATCAAGACGAAATCGTGAATCGTGTTGATTCTTCATTAATGAAATCGATTCGCCTGATGTAAACGCAGCCTTAATTAATATAACAAACAAGCACACATGATAAGTCCTTCGTGTATCATTTCCGGCAGCGACCGTACGAAAAAAAAAAAAAAAAAAAAAAAAAAAAGACCACCATTCAAATATCTACAGATGGCGTTCGAAACTAAACAATGTTTCCTGTTAAAAAATTACACCTATAAAGCCTGTTTCCCGGTTACGGTAAAGACCAGGTACTGGGTGTGCATTTAGAAACTGGCTAAAGCCTTTTACTGATGTCTTGTTCATAAAGACTCAGAACCCTCGTTTCTAAGCCCAGCTTGCAATCTTATCAACTAATATTTACATCGTATTTCTGCAACAGCCTGTTCAGGAGACAGCAAAAGATATTGACAATTCCTTTACCGCTAGTAGTGTACTTGAAACCTCTAAGTGAATAATAATTTCTACTTCAATAAGAGCACAGGCAAAAAAAGGGTGGCAAAGCACACTACCCTGAGGAACACATTACTGTCATCGCTCACCAGATCAAGTATTTCCAGCTGTGACCTGGAAAATCTCGGGGACAAAAAGTCCTTGAGAAAAAGAGGTAATTCGCATAGCATACAAAAGTCACACGGTCTCCAGAATCCCATATCTCCAGGCGGTATCTTATGCCTTGTCTAGGTCAAGGAAGAGAGATATTTGATGTTGGTTAAAGGCAAATCCTTCATACCCAAAGAGGTTTCAAGCTGCGTTAGAGAGTCTATTATTCTGAAATTAATTTTTCGAAGTACGAATCAAGAAAGAAATGTCTGCCACACTCCATGCATATAAATATCAGCAACTTGCCTACATTCTCCCAATGAAATTATGAGCCAAACATCCCTTAATTGCAGTGTATCACAATGCGCCTGGTGAGCATATATCGTTAGCATAAACTTCACTTTTCAGCAGCGCTTTTTGTCGAGGGTAAAATGGCCTCTGCGCCCGATTCGAAACCCGATAACACAAGGCGAAGCAGGAGGAGGCGCGCTCGAAACCTGTTTCCATTTTGGTCTAAGCGGAGGAGGCCCGGCTGCAAAAATATGTTTTGGTTTTCGTACTAAGAGATTTTATCGAGGTCTCAGTCACGCACGTCGAAAAGAAGAAGAAGAAGAGGAAGAAGAAGAAGAAACATCCATTTTTCAAGGAGGACAAGTCAATGACGATCATGTGATTTTTGCTCTGGGACCTAACGGGAAATTGCTGTCAGGGAAGAGGGTAATAAAGTGTTTGGGTGAGTGGCTGATGGACAATAAACTTGAATAAATGAGAGCTTATAGACCTAACATTCATATGCAGAGGAGCAACTATACTGTTTTTCATCATTCAGTTCGTAATATATTTAAACTATAAAGTTCACTTCTCAAAAGTGTGAAATCTCATAAATTTGGTTCCTTTGCGTACTTCACGAATAGTTTGGACATTTCTCCTCAAATTCTAGAGATAAATTGTCTGGCTTTAATGTGCTTTCATGCAGAATCAAAACTAAGTTCATTGGAGAGGAATACCCTAGTGAACTTTCAAAACTTTTCCATTTTGATACTTCTGGAGATTTAAAATAAACTGCTTTAAAAACATCCATCTCTTAACATTTGTTCACTGTAGGTCTTTGCTACGGAACAACCCAATTATAATGGGAAAACTATAAATAACTAAATATGCTTTAAAAATGATATTTTACGCCACTGCTTGAATGAATGTCAAGTAAATAAGAGTAATTACAGCTACAGGTTTTATTATTTTGAAAGTCAATTAAATTGACATCCCAAGGATGCATTTCTGCTAATTCAAGGTCTGAGATGCCGTATCATTACAGCCCAATAAACAAATTAACAAGACACAGGCGTTAACCGTCACTAGAAGTTGTGTGTGATTTTACTAAAAATAAAATAAAATAAAAAAAAAAAAAAAAAAAATAAAATAAAAAAAAAAATAAAACAGTTTGTGTGATTTTTCCTTAAAAAAAAAAAAAAAAAAAAAAAAAAAAGAGAAGTTGTGTGTGATTTTCCTAAAATAAATGAGAAGTGGCGTGTGATTTTCCCCAAAGAAACGAGAAGTTGCGCGTGATTTTCCTAAAAAAAACGAGTTGTGCGTGATTTTCCTCCCCATAAAATGAGTTGTGTGTGATTTTCCTAAAAAAAAGAAAATTGTGTCAATCCTGAACATTGTTAAAATTTCAGACAAGTCTGCGTTCACATAATCCCAAAAGAAATTCATCTACCTTTCTTTCCTACTTTGTATTTCTCATAGCCTACGCTAATTCCAAGGCCCAAGATCACAAGATGTGATTATCCTATCGCATCCAAAACCAGCATTTTCTCAAACACAAATAAGCAAGAGATTCAACAAAGTGATAATCATAACTGGATTCTCACACTCATCCCAATTCCCGTTCCTGGCAAAGGAGTTATTTGAAGTCGAAGCATATAATCTATGAATACGCTGCGCCTAAATGACTGTGAAGTGTTCCGTCCCGGAATTTAAAAGGTAATGCATTAACACAAAGGCTAAAGCAAGCAAAAGCAAATAAAAAAATAAACAGATACACCTGGGCCTTATTATGTTATCACTGCATGGACATCAGTTTAAATCTAGCCGATTTCACACAACAATTTAAGCGCACCGGGGAACATACACGATAATTTCCTCTTGATGCAAAAGACGTCATGACAAGAAAATGGTTTAAAAGTTGTTAAAGATTCTCTGACGTACTAAGGAAGGATCGACGATTCACTGAGTGGTGGACTTCACAACAGCTTGACTGATTAAATATCAGTTCTGGGAAGACAGAGGTTATAACATTTTCATGATTATTTCTTTTAACTTCTATTTTATTAATATTTTACGATATCTTCATCCATCTATCTGGTTATCGGTTTTTTGTATTTATACATATAAGGATCTCTCTCTCTCTCTCTCTCTCTCTCTCTCTCTCTCTTTTTATCAGAAGATTATGAAGACCTTATTTTTTTATAATCTCTCTCTCTCTCTCTCTCTCTCTCTCTCTCTCTCTATCAGAGGATTATGAAGACGTGAATTTGATAAAAGAATGAATTCGCATCTCTCTCTCTCTCTCTCTCTCTCTCTCTCTCTCTCTCTAATCAGACGCTTATGAAGACCTGAATTCGATAAATGAATGATTGGCATCCTTCTTCTCTCTCTCTTCTCTCTCTTTAAGAAGGCTTTATGAAACCTTAATTTTATAAACGAATGAATTCGCATCTCTCTCTCTCTCTCTCTCTCTCTCTCTCTCTCTCTCTCTCTCTCTCTCTCCTCTTCTTATCAGAGGATATGAAGAAGGTGAAATAATGGAATGAATTCGCATCTCCTCTCTCTCTCTCTCTCTCTCTCTCTCTCTCTCTCTCTCTCTCTCTCTCTCTCTTTATCAGAGGCTTATGAAGATCTAAACTTGATAATGAGTGAATTTGCAGATTTTTGAAGTGGAGTCAGTGATAGACATAGGGAATGGAAAGCAATGATAAATGATGGAGTCACTAAAAAGATTATTTTAGCCTTAATGCAGGATGTGTAAAAGCTGATGACTGGGAACTGGAAGTTTAATAAAGATGTAGAAGAAATGTGGCCTAAATGAATTTAAACTAACGATTTTTTTTTTTTTTTTTAAATATTCAATATAATTCTCAATAATCTGGTTTTAATTTCAGAGATCGAATGTGTGTCATATTTTGCTACCTGTAGAAGAAATGTGGCCTGAATGAATTTAAACTCTCGTCTTTTTTTTATATTCAATATAATTCTCAATAATCTGGTTTTTATTTCATAGATCGTATATATTTAATACTTTGCCACCTGCAGTTTATATCATACTACAGACATCTTTATTTCCCTTATAACGAAGAATATGCAGAATATTTATTGAATTGATAAATATAATGCTCTACTTCCAACAATATCTGCTGGAACATAAGTTGTTGACGTTTTCGTGGGAAACCGAATCTATATGAAGCATGCAGTAAAATGACTGAAGAATTATAAAAAGAAATATTTCAGTTCCAAGCCTCAAGAATTTCAGTTTCCACATTTTTTCACAATTCATAACTTCTAGACAACTCCTAATGGCAAATAATAATCTACAGGGTTTCTCTATGATTAAACTGTCTAAAAATATAAAAAGAAAAACAAGTTTGATAAGGCACAAAAGGGACCTGGAAGCCTGGTGTGGACCTTCGAATCCATCCAAACCAGCAGACACAACACCCAACTTGATACAATTTACAGTGGTAAATAGCCAAAAAAAAATATATCGTTTCCTGAATTAACTGCGTGAGGATAAATATACTTAAACCGAGATTTATGCAAGATACTCGTACATCAAAGGAGGTATCTCAGATGCACCAATAAATATATCACAAAATTCCCGTCGGAGTAGAGGTCTAATCTCCTGCCCCGCCCCCCCCCCCCCCCCCCCCCCCCCCCCCCCTCCCCACCTTCCGCAGTATCAATGAAGTTACGTCCCATTAATGTCAAAATTTCAGTGCAGGAGTCTGCGTTAAATTTTATGAGGAATTTTGAACCTTTTGTGTCTTATTACCGACGTTTTTTTTTTGGAAGCTTCTGATACAGTTTTTCTGTTATTAAATCAACCACGCCCTGCGGATCAAAATGAAATTACCACGCCCTGTGTGTATTCTTAATATTAAGGAAAGATTTCTCCAGTTAACCACTGTACTAATAATACTTTTCTCTCTCTCTCTCTCTCTCCTCTCCTCTACTCATCTCATAGCCTCTCTCCTTCTCTTCTCTCTCTCTCTCCGCTAAAAACTTGCCATTGAGTTTCCATAGGAATTGCATATATGTATATTATATATATATATATATATATATTATCTATATATTATTTATTATATATATATATAATATCGATATTTAAATATATATATTATTAATTCTATATATATATATAATATAATATATATATAATATCTAATATTATATATATATAATAATGATATATATAAATATATATTTTTTTTTATTTATATATATATCTCTATATATAATATAATAATTATATATATATATAGATATTTAATATATATATAAACTCATCAAAATTAAGCCATTGAATCGATATATATATTTATATATATATTATATTAAATATATATAATTATATATTATATATATTATTTATATTATATGGTGTATATATTAATAAATATATTATATAATTATATAATATATATATGGTAATATATATAGGGCAGAGAGAGAGAGAGAGAGGAGAGAGAGAGAGGGGGGGGGGGGAACAAACACGTCAAACCCCCATCACAAACCGATTACCATGACAATGGTTTACTAACTACCGATGCCAAGAAAAACAAATATATTTACCAGAGCAACAAACAGCCTGACACATTCCCCATAAATATATCCGATACTGTCAGGGGGCTATAAAGTTACGTGGACCTTTGCAAGGGTTATAAATCTCTTGGAACGGTATACAGTATTACTTTCGTGTCTCGACTTTGCGACCGAATGAAAAAACAAGCAACTAATCCACGGGTGGAGGGGTTATATGTTATAATAACATTATATATCCTTGGTTTTTATATCCAGGATGGGCAAGAATCAATGCAAGATGCATGTGACTGATTCACTGTTTTTGGACGGTTTCAACACACTGCTGATGAGCCTTCTATGTAAGCAAGTGATACAGCTAATAATCTGGAAGTTTTCTGCACATAGGGTTCATCTGATTTTCAGCGTTTAAGTACGTAAGACATATCTATCGTAAATGATTATTAATACACTTAGTCTTCGTAGGGACTCACCTCACAGAATATGAACAATTATACATTTTCTATTCCATTAATAGGACTTGATAATGTTACTGCTGTCAATCATTATAAATTTCTATACAAAAACTAGTCCTTTTTCATGTCTCATTTACATCGCATAAAATTTGCTCTCAGGTAATCAGTGAGACCATAAACCGAGAGAAATAATTTATGGATATTATACGAGCTTGAAGCGGAAAAACAATGCGGATCTATATTTGGCGAATTATAAAAAAAAACATTAAAAATCCTCTAAACACAAATCTTTGCAAAGGAAAAACAGATCACTTAATGAGGCCAATAGGTGATATTAATAAGTTATGACAGCCATTACACATGAGACAGACTTCTAAATGATAAGAGTAATGCTAATTACAATAAGGAAAAATAAATGCAGCAAAATATGGTCTCTTACGACACTCCTGATTGGCTGTTGATAAGCCAATCACAGGGCTGGAAACTCTCAGTCTCTCGCGAGAGTTCACATAGGCAGGATGAATGTTCCACTTCTCCTGAGGGATACTTTTCAGAGGAGTATCCATCAGGAAAGGTGGCACATACATCCTGCCTATGTAAACTCTCTCGAGGGAGGCTGAGAGTTCCGGCCCTGTGATTGGCTTATCAACAGCCAATCAGGACCTCGGAGTGGGTGACGTTTAGGTAACAAGCCAAAGAAGCCCCTGGTATATAAATCCTATGGGTCACCATTTACAACACCAGAATCCTTGACTCAACCACGTGACCAGATCTTAAAAAGGGGAAAGGCAATAAAATAGATAAGTGTTATGCATCAGCATGTGATTTTTTATCACATACACCAAACTCAAAATGTCCTTTAACTTATCCAATTCGCTCTGCCTCGAAATCAACATATTTTCATATATGTTAACCAAAAGGGAATTGTTTTTTGCTGATAATAATTTCGCCCTCGCGCGGATTCGAACCAGCGCACAGAGGAGGAATAATCAGGACTTTTCAGTGACGTCTTGACCGACTCGGCCAACAAGTGAGGTCTAAGTTGATACCGATTCCGAGCTTACAAATCATTTTCGAACTCGGATATTTGAAATTATAAAATCGATATCCACCCACCTCTGCCATGTTACCAAAGTCGTGCGTTTCCGAGCGCAGCCATATTACGTGTGTGTGTGTGTGTGTGTGTATGGAGAGAGACCGCAACGCTTTTTAAACAACACATCCGAAGGTCACCATGAAGAGTAAATTTAGTTCCTTACCGGAACCTGAGGTCATTTTAGTTCCAAAGGAAACGGTTATTATGAATATGACGCTACTTCATTAAGTTGTCACAATTCCAACAGTAGCTGCGAATAGAAGGCTTATATCCTTTTTTTAACTTCACTTTTTTTTCTACGAAGTGTTTAGTCGAATTTCTTCGAATATTTGTTTAAATATTTTTGCGATTAAATTTCTTTATAGCTTACGCCTTCGTCTACCCTGGCTACAGCTTATAATATTTGTATGATAAACTATAACCAGAATGTATCATGATCGGTAAATGCAGAAATAAGTGGGTTCCCCCTCCCACCGCCCCCCCGTCCCAAAACATTTTCAAACTTTTTGTTTGTTCCTATTCCATTGTTTGTTCTGAAGATGCAATTTTCAATTTTTCAGATGGCTTCCATAGACTGTTTGGTGCGATTCGAAAATGAATTTCACAAAACTGGTAATATTTACTAGAAAAAAAATATTTCCGAATAAAAATATAAATAATATTAACTTCCCCTTTCATTTCAATATTTTAAAAAACCCTCCGTTCGGTACATGATCTTTTTAACTTTCCTAACGAAAAAAAACAAAAACATTACGGAATATCGTTTCTAATTAAAAAAAAAAAAACATTAAAAAAACTCCTTCCGGAAAAGAGAGAAAACAGAAAATCCTTGAGGCAGAAAAAGAAAAAAACACTCTAATTTCGCGTTCCTTAAATGTGGTCAGAGAATCTTAACGGCACCTGGAAAACAAATTAGCAGGTGACAACAACCATCCCAGCCGAGGTCTCGGACCAGTAAATAAAACCAGGAACTCGTGAATGGTAAAAAAAAAAAAAAAAAAAAATCACTTCTTCCTGCCCTAAGACTTCCCCCAACCGATGCCATTTTTCTTAGTCTAAAAAATGACCATTACATTAAAGTTTCTGTCTCCCCCAATCCCATCCCATCCCACCCCATACCATCCCATCACGTGCATACACTTCTTCCCCCCTTCCTCTTTCGTCGTTTCCTTAACTTACTCCCATCAAACATTCTGTAAGTATTGTTCAATCTATTATCAAATTCATCCTTTCCTTTATTTCTTTACTTCGCTAGCTGGTAATATCATTAATTACGGATAATTCTTTGAGATATCTATGAAAGAATTCCATTGGTAATAATTCCGTACATGAACCAAGTTCGATCATTTACTAACTCGGCCGTGAACGCCTTAAACTATTTGATACCTGCCCATTTATTTTGTGTTATGTCTACTTCGCTTATTGCAGCCATTATTGTACCTCTACAATATTCTAAGAGGAATTCTGAATTAAAATTAATAATGCGTCAGCCGTAACAAAATAAATATGTTACGTAAAACAGTAACATTGTCGCGGAATATTCTTCATACAAGGAAAAATCGTAAACAGATACCACAGCTAAAATTAAAATACTTTCTTCCGTCTAATAATTCATTACAAATTGCCTTTCACTTTCGTGCAAAGCTCAACTGTCCGTCCTTTTAAAAGGCTTTCTCCCTCTCCCTTTCTTTCCTTTCTCCTTCCTTTAGCGTGTCCTTCAGATACCTTCGTGTTCTCCAGCTCCCAAAAAAAAAAAAAAAAAAAAAAAAAGAAGGATAAAAACCAAGTGTTCTCATCCGGTGATTTTGATAATAGATCGTTTCCTTTTATATGTCGTTCACCATTAAAATTTCTTCCTACTAATTCTAGTTGCGTGTGGCATTTTTAACAGCAATTTTAGGTAAGCATTTCTTGTCTAAGATTTTCAATAAATCAACAATGTTAACGAAGCATTCTATGCCTAAGTTTTCACTGAAATCAATCATTTTAACCATGCATTAATTCCCAATGTTTCTCTTGAAATCAACAATTCTAACCAAGCATTTATTCCTAATGTCTCTCTTGAAATCAACAATTTTAATCGAGCATTTATTCCTAATGTCTCTTGAAATCAACAATTTTGACCAAGCATTTCATTCCCGATGTTTCTCTTGAAATCAACAATTCTGATCAAGTATTCATTCCCAATGTTTCTCCTGAAATCAGTTCCAACTAAGTATATATTCCCAACGTTCTTCTATGATTGACCTCCTAAATTTATGTTTCCTTTCTCTTATAATCACTGTCCTTCTTCCTATTTCTCCCTCCCTTATCCATCGTTCCTCCTACTCTCTCTCTCTCTCTCTCTCTCTTTGCTTTTCGTTCCCCTTTTAAAGTTTTGCCCTTCCTCCCCAGGGCATAATTTTCTCAGCCGACCCCAGGGAGCGAATAGCCGTTAAGAGTCACCATGGATACCCCCACCAACGACCCCCACCCAAACCCACCTCCATGGGGTAGGAGTCATACCCGAGTCAATGAGTTGGTGATTACAGGTCGGGAATCATTAGCAAAACGCTTCTTCTCAACAAAGGTGTGCAATTAAACCATCAAGAGGCAGAGTGGGTGGACGTGATCCATGGCTTAAGGGGAGGAGATGGGGAGGGGGTTGGGGGGGATGATGGACCTTTTAGGTAAAGGAACCTGCTATTAATGAAAATGCTGAACTTTTAAGTCAGTCTCAATAAAAGCTTTAAAAGAATTTTCAAACTGGTTTTGCGTTCTAGGAAACGGATTTGTATAGACAAAAACGATATAACTATTTTATCCCGTGCTTTCACGTAACTATGAATATTTGGCTGATTCATAAGATATATTGAAAATAATGTTTTGTAAAGGCTTTAAAAATGAATGCCTTTTACTGTAATACAACAGTATAATATGAAGATAAAAGGTCCAAAAAACACCATTTGAACGTTGCAACCATATATTTCGAGCACTTCCTTCTGTGCTCCTAATCAATGGTAAAATATGGACTTAGGATGTCTTACAAAAGTCCTTTTAACTTGTTTTGTGTATTAGAAAACCAACGAACATGCATAGATAAATCTAATAAATCTATTTATTTCATTCTGTGGTTCACAATACCAACAAGATTTAGCCACTTTATTATCAACTGTGTAATGGGAACAATCATATTTTGTTATATGGGAGTAAGATCATTAATTTTTCATAGAATGCGCCAGATAAAAAAAACACGTAATTACGGAGAGAGAGAGAGAGAGAGAGAGAGAGAGAGAGAGAGAGAGAGAGAGAGAGAGAGAGAGAGAGAGAGATAGCTCTGAAGTACTTGAGTGCCAACTGTAAAACTAATGTTCTTTGGGAATAAAGGCGAAAAAGTAAAAGGGAAACTTAGGAAAATGAAAAGGACTATAGGAAGGATTTAAGTAATGGTTTATTACTTTAGATCAATTATTGAGTAAAGCATTAGGCCTGAAAAGGAGGTATATAAATACTGCACAACAGGGGGGAAATGTTTATCTTCTAGAGGTAAGGTTAGGTTAAACCTCAGTCCGAAACTGATTATAAGAAATAAATTATCTAAATGAAATTGGATTCAATAAAAGACAGGACTGAATAACGGGAGAGAGGGTTTCGATTGACTTAAAGTAAACTACAGTATTGAATCCTATTGATAGATTCTTCAGGAATGGAAAAGTATCACTGAAATATGTTCATTCCTCAAAGAAAAGTAAAAGAAAAAGAGTATTACGAAAAGCAAGAAAGTAAAAGAGTGGTACATAAATTACATTATACTGAAATCATTATACCGTTAATGCCAAACGTTTATTCAACAGAAAAAAGTGAAACAAAAAGCGAGAAAGAAAGAGTGTAATTATGGAATTACTTTATACTAAAATCAATATATACTTAAGTTAATTAAATTAATAAATGTTACTTTATTCTGTCATTAAGAAAAGAATTCACGAGACGAGAGGACTCGGATATAAGCTATAGGTGGCCTACGAAAGGTGTTGGAAAATCTTGTGGGAAACGAGTATTAACGGGGTAACGGATAAACACGGCCAGGTAAAGGAGGGAGGGGGTTTGAAGGGGTGGAGGAGGATCCAGGGGGAGTGTAATAGGAAAGGGGGAGGAGGGGAGCAGAATGACGAAGCCGAAGGCAAGGGAAGGCAAAAAAAAAAAAGAAAGAAAGAAAAAAGTGAAAGCAAATGAGGCAGTAAACTCAGGTAAACGGTTTTGCTTGGGACTGAAGGCTGTGGGATTAGGTTTACAAATAAGGAGGAAAACCTCTCTCTCTCTCTCTCTCTCTCTCTCTCTCTCTCTCTCTCTCTCTCTACACACAAACATTTTGTCCTCCCTCACCTACGTACTGTATACTGAAATTTTTGTAAAAGCCATTATTGGCATTGTTAATTGTTAATCCTCTCTCTCTCTCTCTCTCTCTCTCTCTCTCTCTCTCTCTCTCTCTCTCTCCGGGGCCCCGCTGGATTGTTTGATAAGCCTTCCACCTGCGGATGAAAGGAAATAGGCAGAGGGCCTAAGACTAAAGCGCTGATATCACACACCAGGTGTCCTCCTCGCTTCGCTGGTCACTCTCCGTTTAATCCAACAGTTTTTTTTTTTTTTTTACTCACAGAAAAATGTCCTCTACGCCTTCAAGACAATTTGTATTCAATACAGAGCTCTTAAAGGGGCAATGTTTGTCTATTTTATTCTTAAGGAACATTTTTACTACAAAATTATAATACATCAGAGATTATGAGCTGGTTACTTATCACTACCTCCGGAATACAAAAATGAAAAATTCTAAAAATGATAAATGACGAAAAATATTCTTTATATAATAATGAATTAGATGCTACCTAGTCTGTAAGACATTAGGAATTTCTACTCATTTTCGACTACATAAAACGTGAATTTATTCTTGGACCACTGATCAAAGTCTGTTAAAGACATTACGAATTTCTACTCATTTTCGACCACATAAACCGTTACTTTTGAATCACTGATCACCGGTACTCTTGTGGTTGTGAAATGTTCTCAAGTTACTGCATTTCAATCATCTCTTGCCCTATCGGGACCTGCATCAATCAAGTCTAAATATTGACGCCAATGCCAGAGGCTGTTTACATCACCACAGGGCCTGGGAGCGCATGGGCTGTTGATAGCAGGGATTTGAAAACGAAATCGCAGAAATACACTACTTTATAGACCTGGGAGGTACCACGAGTCTCCTTTTCCCCTCCTCTCTCTCTCTCTCTCTCTCTCTCTCTCTCTCTCTCTCTCTCTCTCTCTCATGTGCTTGCTCGTACCTTCATATCAAAAGGTTACATTTTTCTCCTACTACCTCCATTAGAATGGTTTTCATGCAATTTGGTTAAAACATTATGACCTCAATAATAAGAAGCGTTTCCTCTCTCTCTCTCTCTCTCTCTCTCTCTCTCTCTCCACACACACACATACTTTGTACTCCCTCACCTACTATATAATTAATTGTTACTTAAAAGGCATCATTGGCATTAGTAATCCTCTCTCTCTCTCTCTCTCTCTCTCTCTCTCTCTCTCTCTCTCTCTCTCTCCACACACACATACTTTGTCCTCCCTCACCTACCTATTACATACTTAATTGTTTCTTAAAAGGCATTATTGGCATTAGTAATCCTCTCTCTCTCTCTCTCTCTCTCTCTCTCTCTTCTCTCTTCACACACACAGTTTGTCCTCCCTCACCTATCTACTATATACTTAATTGTTTCTTAAAAGTCATTATTGCCATTAGTAATTCTCTCTCTCTCTCTCTCTCTCTCTCTCTCTCTCTCTCTCTCTCTCTCTCTCTCCCCTAAGGTATGTCACAACTATGAAATATATGGTAAATGTGCATACCTAGACGGCAATGAGGATGATTGCAGAGATCTACATCCAAAAATATGCAAAAACCTAAAAGAAGGAAAAGGATGTAAGTTCGACAAAAAATGTAAATCAAATAAATAATCAATCAAATAATAATATCCAAAATAAGAAAGAAATAAATAAAGAGAGGAACAAAGAATATCAGGTGAAAGGAAAAAACCAGCCATCACCGTGATATGGTGTGTCAACAAAATATTTCCAAGCATCAGCTCCAAGATACAACTCAAGAGATAAGAACTGTATTTATGATGCAAGAGGATATTGCAGATACGGAGAAAATTGCAGATTCAGACACAAAATGAATAATTATGATGAAGGGAGATCAAATATTATGGAAAAGTTGGATTTTTTAATGTCAGAATTTCTGGAAATGAAGAAAAGAACAACATACCAGAACAAAAAAAAAGAGACATGGGAAAATCCTTATTATTACCCATACTAAATGAAGGAGAAAACAAGCAAACCTTCATAGTGATGAATGCGCAGGGTTTAGTTACGAGTAACTCAAACAGAAAAATAGAGTACTTAGATGAACTAACCCAAATTGAAAAGAAAATAGATATAATAAATATAAGTGAAACCTGGTATTCCCAAGAGACTGGGAATGGTGATCAAATAAAAGGGTTCCAAACTTATAGATCACATAGAAAAAATAGGAATCAAGGGGCAACCGCAATATATGGGAAAGGACAAAAAAACAATGAAAATATATGATAAAATAGGAACTCAGAATGTGAACTAATAGCGTAGAATTTGAATCTGAAAATTAATGAACATAGTAATATATAGACCCCCTAATACTAAAGAGTTTGACATAATAATAGAAAAATTAGTTGATATATGTAAGAAATCACAAGGACTGGACTATTCTCCTATCTGGAGACTAACTTTCCTTTCGTAGACTGGAAAGAACAAATAGGAGATTGTGGTTGTATTTTATACATATATAAAAAAAAAAAGAGTAATAGTAGTGCAGAAGATAAGCGGCAATTCGAAAAGCTATTAGATATGCTACTAGAATACAACATTCAACAAATAAATCACCTGCCAACAAGAAAGGAAAATACTTTAGACCTAGTATGTGAACGAGGTGAATTATGTTAAAGAAATAATAGTTTATAATGCGAGTATTTCAGACCATAATGTCATAGAATTAACAGTTCATTCCAAAGCAAGTGAAAACAGAGATAAGCAAGAATCGAAAAAGTGGGAAGGATATGGAAAATACAACTTCTACAATAAAAATATAAAATGGTTAGAAATATATGAAAAATTAAACAAAGATTGGGATAACATTTTCGTAAGTGATGACATAAGGGTAATACGGAGATATTATATAAAATATTAGAGAAAATA
>NC_061103.1:39713886-39736386 GCF_015104395.2 Macrobrachium nipponense
ACAGCCTTTGCAACTATCTTGGACTAATGCAATATGTAAGATTACCTTTGGCCTTAGCACAGCTTGTGCGACGTATATTAGATTAATGAGGCAAGTATTGAAAGGTCTTTCTTTCGTAGTTTGCTATTTTGACAATATCTTTATTATTTCCAAAGACTGGAAAATTCATATGGCAGATTTGGAAAAAGTCATATTGCGACTACAAGAAGCGGGATTAACTGCTAAACCAGGAAAGTGTTTCCTCGGTTATAAAGAGATACAATATTTAGGATATGTAATCAACAAAAGGGGTAGTTTTCCTCAACAGGATAAAATTACAGCTATTTTGGACATGCCTGCTCCCACTACCAAGAAACAGTTACGAAGCTTTATTGGATCTGTAAATTTTTTATGGTAGATTTTATTCCAAATTTGTTAGATAAACTAATTCATCTTACAAAGTTTTTGAAGAAGAAGGGTAGTTCAGAAAATTTAATTTTGATGAAGATGCATTGTGCAAATTTAATGAACTGAAATCTTGTTTAACTTCTCCTCCGATTCTTCAGGTGCCTGATCTAAATAACATTTTCTGTTTAAGAACTGATGCATCGTCTACCGGTCTAGGAGCAGTTTTGCTGCAGTATATAGACGGTGAACCTTATCCAGTGGCATTCGCAAGCAAGAAACTTCTTCCCCCCGAGACTCGATATGCAACTATCGAGCGAGAATGCTTGGCCATAGTATGGGGAATAAAGAAGTTTGAGTACTACTTATTGGGTAGAAAATTCCTCTTGGAAAGTGATCATAAGCCACTCGTGTATTTAGAGACTTCAAAGTCTAGTAATGGAAGACTAATGCGTTGGTCTTTGGCATTACAAGTTTATCTTTCTCTGTTGTTCATGTGAAGGGTACAATGATATATTTTGCTGATTTGTTAAGTAGAGGTTAAGGTATTTTGTCATGTCTATGAAATTCCAGTTTGTTTGACCTTTTATATATAAAAGGCTTAATGGGGGGTTTTGTCAGGAATTTCATAAAGTTAGTAACACCATCTATTGACTGGATTTGAAGTTACAGTATTTGCGAAGTTTCTGTAACGATTTTTGTCCTTGTATTTCCGTTCATATAGACTTGGAAAAAAGAAATTTTGTATTTTCTTTAGTCACGTTATAATCACCTAGCCGTGCAGTAAGTGGATTAACTGCCTGTGTTTTATAGGTTATATTGTTATATCAGTTTTGTGAAATGTGTTCATCTTTAAGATTTTTAAGTCTTTAAAAATGTATTTGAAATTGTCTTAAGTGCTATTTAATTAAAATTCTTTACGAATTAAATTATTAAAATAAGTGTAGTGTTAATCATAAGTGTAGTTAAATTTCACAAAGTATGTTTCTTTCCTTTTGTTTCAGCTAGGGTAATCCTCGACCCTTGGGGAAACGGTGCATGACCTTAAACAATCCCGGAGCAATTACTGCACTTTTTTGAAAATACTTGAACTATTATCACAGGTTCCCGTTGTTACATTGAAGCATTCGTTTATATAAGTGACTCTGAATCCGAAATTCAAATGGTGTATTATCTAGCGTATGATAAATGTCATAGAGACCCATGAACAGGGACTTGTGTTATGTACTGTGTTGTAAGGTTTATTTTTCTTGAGCAATTGCTGAGGTACTTATTCGTAACAAGACATTCGGTGATTTATTTTGGTAGTTGATATTAAAAGGGTGTCAGACAGATAAGTTTACTTAATATTTTTTGTTTTCGTTATTTATTTCCTTATTTCAATAATCTATCTTTAAATTCATAATCCATAGTGGTGTTAATATGTTAAATTTTGTAATTAAACATTATTTCTAAATTTCTGAATTGTTTTACATACCTAATCACAAATAAGCAGTGCTATCTTTACCATGGAAAATGTCTTCGGAATTCCCTGACATCGGTAGTGAGTAGTTTCGTGATGACACAAGAATAAGTAGAGAAATTGCTTGTGATGAAGATAGGAACGCGCTACAAAGAGACCTTAACAAAGTATATGATTGGGCAGAGGTAAATAGGATGGTATTTAACTCTGATAAATTTGAATCAATAAATTATGGAGACAGAGAAGGAAAGCTATATGCATATAGGGGACCTAATAATGAGACAATCACAAATAAAGAAGCAGTTAAAGACCTTGGTGTGATGATGAATAGGAACATGTTATGCAATGATCAAATAGCAATTCTACTGGAAAAATGTAAAGCAAAAATGGGAATGTTGTTACGGCACTTCAAAACAAGAAAAGCTGAACACATGATTATGCTTTATAAAACATTATGTTCATAGTCCACTTGAATATTGCAATATGATATGGTACCCACACTATCAAAAGGATATTGCACAAATAGAGAGTGTACAAAGGTCCTTTACAGCTAGAATAGAAGAAGTTAAGGACCTTGACTACTGGGAAAGACTACAATCCTTAAAATTATATAGTCTAGAAAAGAGAAGAGAACGCTACATCATAATTCAGGCATGGAAACAGATAGAAGGAATAGCCGAAAACATCATGGAGCTAAAAATATCAGAAAGAGCAAGCAGAGGTAGATTAATAGTGCCCAAAACTATACCAGGAAAATAAGGAAAGCACACAGAACATTAATCCACTGCGCACCAGCATAGATAATGCAACGTCTATTCAATGCGTTGCCAGCTCATCTGAGGAATATATCAGGAGTGAGCGTAGATGTGTTTAAGAATAAGCTCGACAAATATCTAAGCTGCATCCCAGACCATCCAAGATTGGAAGATGCAAAATATACCGGAAGATATGTTAGCAACTCTCTGGTAGATATTAGAGGTGCCTCACACTGAGGGACCTGGGGCAACCCGAACAAGATGTAAGGTCTGTAAGGTAAGGTCTCTCTCTCTCAACACGCACACGTACACACACACACACACTAAGGTTAAGATTCCATGCAAATAGGCCCAAGCCTAAAGTCCAGTTCCCTAACACGATAAAAAAATAAAACACACAATCTCAAAACATCAAGAAATCCTAGAAGGGCGAAAAAGGAAGGAAGGAAGGACCCACCACCTGGGCCCAATTTCGTGAACTGTGGTCCTGTTACGGCGGTGGAACCCCCTATATGGATGACACTCCATTATCCATTCACATGTCAGACGAAAAAAAAAAACGAAGGCTCGTTCATCAATAGTAGAATCTCCGCGTGATTAAACAAATTCTAAAAAGGTTTTTAGTTAGTTCACTACAACCTGCGTCAACTTCAGGAGAGGGGACAACACGCAACTCTTTGTTATTCTAGAAGTCTTTTGGTTAAGTTCATTATCATACCTGCTAATGGGACCATCCTCTCACCCCCCCCCCCCCCCCATTTATTAGTGAACACCTGTCTACCTGACTGAGTGGGAATGCTATGGCAAAATGTTTGTCTATGATCTTTTTTTTTATTTATTTATTTTTATTTTTTTACTAGGGAAGAAGTATATACAGAAATAGGTATGTAGTGCATAAATCTTCTAAAAACATTTATTCTCATTTTACACGTAGCTACCTGGAATTTCAATATATGCAGATGTATATGGATGTGTAATGGGTATGTATGTATAGTAAATTTAAGTATATTGAGCTATAAAAACCCGACTATTTATTTGTTGATTTTGTACATAAATTACATATATTGTGTGTGAATTGAATTGTAAAATAAACTAATTGTATTTTTTAATAAAAAAAAAAAAGAATCTTAGACTGGAGGGAAATATGTACAATAAATTCATTTAGTATTCATATTAATCTTACAAGGAATAACTAATAGCTTAACACGAGTTTAATACTCACAATATGAAAAAAGGAGCTGTTTATGCAATAACCTACTTGATTAAGTTTTCCTCTTCACAGCCAATTTTGTCAATATTAACATTTTAATCTTTGCGGAAATCAAGTGTAAATACGCAATCATCCAAATACTGTAATATTGAATACCTGTCTGAATCAACCTTGACATTTAGAAGAATGAACTCATCACTGCATCAGAGAGAGAGAGAGAGAATAAAACCAGTTTGAAAGCTATTAAAATCGTCAGGTAACTTGGATACAAATTATTTCCTTCCATAAAGTAGACAGTTATCCTAAAACCACTTTTATCAGTGAACTCAATTTACTTTATTTAATAGTATGGAATATTATAAATAATATAGTTACTTAAATTTAAAGTCTGTTTTTAATTTTCAATTTAAATTTTAACCCTAACTTAATTTAAAAAAAATAATATAAGGAGGAATAAGATGATAAACAAAATGGTAAACTTTAACAATTAAAAAAAATCAATAAAAACGTTTAAGTATTACACAGCTCCTCGTCAAACAAGTAGAAACGAGGAGAGGTAAGTGTGTTATATATCAGTATAATTTAAAGTGAAACTAAATAAAAATAAAATAAAACTAACAAAAAAAGAAGTAAAAATAACAAAATAAAATCTAAAAAAAAAAAAAAACTGAACACCAAACCTGGCACCACAAGACACTGATAGATCACGGAAGGGGGGTGGGGGAGGGGGGAGGTTGGAGGATCTTTCAAGAGGTCCCCAGGGGTAAAAAGAATCCTTAGGACCCCACCAGCATCCTAAAATGCCCCCAAACACCGCCGCGACCTTTACTGGACATTCCTAACGTAATGGAAAGTGAAAACCGGTTAAAGGCATGTTAACGAGACATTACACTTACTTACGCTCGACAGTTATTACCCCATTAACAGGTTCGCCAACAACGGCTTCCTGGCCACTGAATAAGGGGAAGAGGTCACTATTTTCATTTTTTTTTTTACGAAGTTTTAGGAAGTGGAAATAATCGATAGTTTATCACGTATAATAAAGTACTTTTTTTATATATATTATTTCTAAAGGTCCTTAAAAGTGAAAGTTTATGGTCGGCGGGTAATGAAGTTATGACATGAGGCCTATGCTCATATTTTTTCCCTTCGGTTTCTTAAATAAAATTGACAATTTTACACTTACTGCCTCTTTCCCTCTTCCAAATGGTTTGTTCTCTCTTTCCCTCTTCCAAATGGTTTGTTTTTTATTGAAATGACTTTGAATCCCTCCCTACAGGGTACACTGTATGCAACATCGAAGGTTCACTGCAGCGTCCCTTCGGCCTCTAGCTGCAACCACTTTCCTACCTATTACTGTACCTCCGTTCAAATTCACGTTCTCCCATCATACTTCCCTCAACCCTATCCTAACAATTCTTTCAACATTATTTTCAGCGACGAATGGCCTTAAAGACCCCAGCGCTGGGCCTTTGGCCTAAATCTTATATTCCAATTCAAAGTATGAATATTTTCTAAATGTCATTCCGAACAAAAGGTAATGGTCCTTATTGTCTTGATACTCCAGTCAAACCTCTAAAACTTCCTAAATTTAAAGGCTTCATAGAGTCATTTCAATAACGGTTGCATTTACACCAAGCGGATCGAATCGATTCAATTCATGTAGAATCAACACGAGTCATGATTCGTCTTGATTCGCCAAACGAATCGGCACGATTCGAATTGACTCGATTCGCTCGGTGCAGCAAACGGTTCACACCGAAATGAGTGTGGCGAATCAAGACGAATCGTGAATCGTGTTGATTCTTCATGAATTGAATCGATTCGATTCGCTTGGTTTAGTAACAGCAGCCTTATAAAGGCTTTTCGAGACATACCCATTTTTACGGGCTGCTGTAAAGCAAGAGCCCGTGCCGGCATAAGGCCAGCTTAATCTGGCTGCTGTTGACATACCCTCAACCATGAGAGGGGACTTTCTTTAATAATCGTACAACCACTACGATGAAGATAAAATAATATTCTAATTATCCAGTATTCAAAACAAAATCTAACTTTTTTCATTTTGACAGCTCAGGCTGAATCTCTCGTAAATTTGATATGAATAAGAATGAGGACAAGCGAGCTTCAATCATAAGTTATTGCTATTCAGAAGACGAACCCTATTCGTAAGGAACAAGCCCATAGGGGCCATCGACTCGAAATTCAAGCTTTCAAAGAATATTAAAAAGTGTTCATTTGCAAGCAGGCCATAGGAAATACAGAACGAGGAGACCGGTTATTAGAAAGGGTAGATTTAAAAAAAAAATGAAGGTAAATGACATCTTCGCCTGATCTTTTGAGGTTCCAATTATGACAACCGGTAGTGTTAGAAGATTACTAATCATCTGACAGCTCTTGACAGCCCTGGACACCGGATCAGTGTCTTGTAACCAACTTGGGACGCAAAACACCGAAACGAAACGATTAAGAATGAGATTCTCGTTCAAGATAAGACTTCACGGAAATTGAGCTTTTAAAGCTTCGAGATGTTTTGAAGTGATTGAGATGCTTCCATTAGAATACACGATAAATTTGACGTTGGTTTTGATATGGCATAAAAAAACACGGTGTTTTGTTGTTTTAAATCTGTCTGGTTTTTTGTTATATGTTGGGAATTATGGTTTTACTTATCTACACACACACACACACACACACACACACACACACACACACACACACACACACACACACACACACACACACACACACACACACACATATATATATATAGTATATATATATATATATATATATATATATATACATATATATATATATATATATATATATATATATATATATATATATACACATTAAAATCAAAACTGAAGGTTGTGTTAATGAAGATTGCACAGTTATTTATTTATTTATTTTTTGTAAAACACGCATGCCCATTTTCTGTTGCCTAAATACCCTTCAATATTAGAGACGAATTGCAAAGCCTCTGCCAAGAGAGAGAGAGAGAGAGAGAGAGAGAGAGAGAGAGAGAGAGAGAGAGAGAGAGAGAGAGAGAGAGAGAACCCCCTAAAAAAAAAAAAAAAAAAAAAAAAAAAAAAAAAAAAAAAAAAAAAAAAAAAAAAAAAAAAAAAAAGTCTTCAACCGCCTCTTGGCAGAGAAATCTTAGCGAAAAGCAGAGAGTATGGCACTCCAGAACACAGGTAAGAAACCTTACAGGTGCAATTAGTACCTGTCAGTTTCCCCGGCCAGGTAACAAACTTCTTCATTACGAAAAGCGTATACCCCACTGGGGGGAGGCACTAGTAGATCCAGGGGTGAGGGGTACCTGGGTATGTGGCCCCCAATGGAAAATAATGACAGAATAATAATATTGAAGATTTGGATAATAACATAAATGAGACATAAAAAAAATTGGGGAAAATCTATTAGAGAATAAAATAAATAGTGTATATATATATATATATATATATATATATATATATATATATATATATATAATATATATATATATATATATATATATATATATATATATATTATATATCATATATATACTTTTGTGGATCCTCTAGTGGGGGAGGGAGAATTACCTTACTGACTAATGGCCACCACTATCATTTTGCGATAATAGGTATAACTAATCTCTCTTTCGTAAGGTAGGCTACCTCATAATTGAGAATCATTGAATCACCAGACTGATATTACCGATGCAAATTATCACAAAACAGGAATTATTCCTGGTAGCGAACTTGAACATTACTTTAAAGTTTAGTAAACTATTTTACACTACTTAAAGAAAAAGGGTATCATTATGATATCAGGTTTTTCTTGAATCTTCTCTGTTACTGATTAAAGTGACACTCTTTCATCACTTTAGTTGGATGAACTACAATTATAATGACTAATAAAAGCTTATTCCATCGGATGTTTTTCCTTATTTTACCATTTACCTAATCTAGCCTACATTTCAACATATTTCACAAAGAAAAAGGTAACAAGTTTAGAACATTACTACAAAAACATGGCCACACTCTTTAACCAATGCATTTTAGTATAGGTTCATTAGTTCCTTCAGGCCAGAACCAGGCAAGGAGATGTTGCTTTAACCTTGGTTAGGTTAGGGAAGGCATGGTTAAGTTAATTCAGGCCAGCCCAGGCAAGGGGATGTTGCCTTAACTTTGGTTAGGTTAGGGAAGGTAAGGTTAATATATGTATCCCTTCAATAAGCTTTTTAACTTGAAGGCTTCTAGGTCAGGTTCAGAAGGGTCTTACCAGGTACCCAAGGTTAGGAAAGGTAACTTGGATTAGGTTTGGATTATAATTTGCTCTTTAACTAGGTCAAGTGAAGTTGGGTAGGACCTGGTACCCAAGGTTAGGTAAGGTAAGGTAAGGCTAGGAGATTATGCATCCTTATATCTTTCTCTGTTACTTATATGACTCTAGGTCAGATCTTAGGGATGTAGCACCCCAGGTTAGGTTAGGTTAGGGTAGGGGAGGTTGGGGTAGGAATATTCCCTGTATTTAATGGGTGAGTGTTACCTATTATCTCTAAATAAATAAATAAAATAAAACTATTAGGCAGTAAATAACGACTAGGAACTAATATGGAATAAAAACACATTGGAAGAGGAAATTAAAAGTAGATTAGCTAACTAGGAGATAGCCTAGGTAATGTTCCTTTTTTTCCACTTACCTAACTACCTAATGATAAAAATTCTGCCGTTATTTATTTATACTGACAATATACCAATGTCGCCCCTCACATCACTTTTCGTTCGCGTCCGTGACATTTTAAACCAGATAAAACATGAAAATACGCAACAATATGAAAAATAAAACTATTAATTTTAACACTCGCCACCGAAGTCTTCTGCCATCAGCTTGACACTCATTTCTCCTTCCAGTTTTAACTAGCCTTATGCCAGCACGGGATCTCGCTCTTGGGCAGCCTGTAAACGCGAATATACGCAAAACCACGAATAGGTCAGGACACAGTAATCAATAAAATAGTTAAACTGGAAGGCATTAAAAAAAAACACAAGTAAAAACACAAAATACGTAAACACTGAGAACATGTACTCAGACGCCGAACAGAGTTGCCATGTCTCATATGGCTTCTCTTCTGCCAAATTTGATCAGAATTTCTGCAAAATCAAGAATATTTCATACAGTTGGAAAATGAATAGCAAATTCTACTTACTGAATGGTTCTTTAACGCTCTTATTATGCTTTTATCTTAAAATCTTAATACATATCTGCCTTGTTTCGTTTATTCATTATGAACACGTCAAAGTCCAGTTATGGAAGATGGGCAACAAGGAGAATTTCCCTCAGATTTAGGGAATTGGAGTTGGCAGTGATGTCAAACAATACATTTTTTTGCCAAATTTGGAAGCTTAATAGGAAAAAGTTTATGCTAATGAATATGTTTATTTGTTTATTATTATTTACTAAAAGAAAGTGGGAAACTGCCACATTTCCTTTGTGGCTGCGAAATTTGAGCCCTTTAATGCCAAAAAATCGGCAGGAGATAAATGTCAAAGTCGCTAAGAAATAAAAGTCAAAGTCAGCTGATTGGCTATTGACAGTGAGAACTCGAGTGTCCCTGCACTATGTTACGTAGACGTACTCTTTTGTATGGACCAAGTTTTGTAATTGTATGATATTTTTGTCTTAATGTAATGGTAAGATATATGTATGTATGTATGTAAATATGTATGTATGTATGTATGTATGTATGTATGTATGTATGTATGTATGTATGTATGTAGCCTATAGGTTTTTCTGGCCGCAAATGCATTATATGTAAAGCAACGTTATTTGATACTTCACAAAATTACATATAAACACACATGTATGCAATATATGTATATATATATATATAATATATATATATATATATATATATATATATATATATATATATATATATATATATGTGTGTGTGTGTGTGTGTGTGTGTGTGTCTTATATATATATATATATATATATATATATATATATATATATATATATATACTACACTATATATACATACATACATATATATATATATATATATATATATTTAAGATACACAATTTTCACAGCTTTCCATAACATTTCCTTTTACCAAGGAAAAATTATTCTATTTTCCTACTTAGAAGCTAAGGAAGTTGATGGCACAAACTTAAGGAAAATATTTTCTTTTATTGTAGTCTACCATAGAAACTGTTTTCTTCACATCGCATGAACAAAGAAAATGGAATTATAATGGAGTCTTAACATTGCTAGATAATATTTTAGCTCAAATGTTATTTTAAAATTTAGCTACATGTCATTGATGCCTCTTTCTAATAAACAGATAGACAGTTTGATAAGACGGATAGATTAAATTCACAGTTTGACATGGAAATATGTTCAAAGCTCCATAAAATGTACTGAAAAGTGTAAACATATTGAGAGTGAAGGTATCGGCTAGTACCAGCTAATATTACTATTTCGGAATATTGAATGTGCACGATGTGGTAGCTGCTAAATGAAAAGGTTATTGTATAACAGCTGATATTGCTTTCTTTAAGAATGTGCTGGATGTTTTTGCAATAAGAGAGAGAGAAAGAGACAGAGAGAGAGAGATTGAAAGCACCAACAATCTGATGAGCTTAAATATGTTTATCCTGATGGATTATACATTACAAAACTTCGATAGGCAGTTATATATATATATATATATATATATATATATATATATATATATATATATATATATATATATAGTATTAATACGACTTTGGGGTGGTTGACAGAATACAACTGTATTACTTCAAAAACTGATAGTGCCAAAGGAATAAGTTACGGTAGTGAGTGAGAGCAGTCCAGAAATAAAAATAAAAAAAAAAAAAAAAATAAAAAATAAAAAGACTAACAGAGACAGAAATTCACCGTTCCTGAAAAAGTCTGACTATATAAATATGGAAGACTAGCTTTGGTAGGCCATGTAAATTAATACTTAAATTTTGTAGGCAGATATGGAATTCCTGATGTAGAAGGTACTGATGATATAGGTACTTGTAGAAATGTGTATGGAAAGTGGTTTGATGATCTGGGAATAAAGAGTCTCGAAAGATAGCAGAAAATGGCAAGAAAAAGAGTATTTGTTAGCATAGAAAAGATATAATAGAAATGTCCCAGGTGTAATGATGAGAAAATCCGCAAAATAATTTATAAAAAATAAAGAAAAGAACATAATTATAGTTTATAAGACAAAATCTCTAAGAGTCTACCCTACACAATAATGTTTTTAAAAATCTAGAAAACGAAAGAATATGTTTTAAAGAAAACGTTAGTTTTATCGAGAACTATTAGAAAGTAAAACTCTTTGCTTAACAAATTTAATATTTTATTTATTTATTTATTTATTTCCTGTAATAATTTTTACTAATATACCCACGAGCATTAAAATAGCATGCTACAAATTAACAAAATTCTCACTTACTGCTAAGCGAAAACATACATAGGAAATTAGGAGGAACTCGTCAGTACACACTTTATCGATGTCATCTAAATTGCATTGATTTTTAATTATTGCTAACGTTAATTTGGCATAAACTGAATTGCACGTTGATTTTGAAAAACTTCAGCATTATTCATAAATAATATCTACCTATTAAAATAAAAATCTGTACCAATTAGCAAAATTCTCATTCACTTCACGAAAGGAAATTACAAAGGAACTTCAGAGAATTAGCGAAAACAGTGAGATTAAGGCTTTTTCTTCTTGCATTCACATGAGCCTATCTATCACGATTTTGATGTTTTAAGTGAGTTTTTCTTTAGTATTCATGACCCTAATTAACTGGATTGCCAATTAGTTTCTGAAATGTACAACTTATTTTTGTCAGTTCTGACAGATTTTGGGTATGAATTCAAACACCTTTTTCTCAATGTATGTATGTATATAGGGTAAACAACCGAGTGGACTGGCAAACTTACCGACTTCCGCGGTTTTGGCCACCCTCCGAAAAAGTACTTTAACACGTCCTGACACCGGAGATGGTCATCAGTCATGAGTTGTTGGTGGGGATAGCAGGAGCTCAAGACTCTACTCTCCTTTCGAAGTATTTTCTCCAAAGTTAGAAATTAAGGCCATATTTTAAGATTTAAACAGTGTGGCCAACGCAGTGCACACTACCCCAAAACGCTTTCGAATTTTTTACTTACGATTAAAAAAGTTTAGAAGATTGACGCCATCTCGATGTTTGCGGAGTTGCTTGTGTCAAAAAACTTCCCATTTCCTGTGCTAAATCCGCACACCACTCGTACCTATAGACGCTGGGGCACTTTCATCACAACAATCGAAAACCCGACCTCTAACCAGTACTTATTCGTACTTATTCAATTGTTTTATCAGTGTTGTCAATTGGTATGTGTTTACCCTCCAAACTGGTATAAGACTTACACAAAACCGGAAATAAGGGAAATTAGCGTATATGTTTGTAGTATATATACATATTACAGCAATTTTATCATTACTGCACTTCTATGTCTACTAGAATTCATGGAAACAGTTTGTAAATGCATCGCGTACGTGTGAAGCTCCACTAGATTGGCAACGATGAGTCTTTTTGCCGTCGTCTGCTCGTACCTCAGAAATATCTGTAATTTTCAGGGTTAATTTGTTGTAAAAAGGGATAATAGACATGAATTAAATAATTTTGAAGTAAAGTTAAACTAAATAATGAGCAAAGTAAACAATTAAGGGAATAAAGTTTTGCACCTCATAAACATGTAGTCGTCTGCTGCTCGTAACTGTGTTTGCGGAGTGAGTGCTTAGGAACCAGGAACAGCAACGTGGTTCAAGTGCAATTTGGAGTGAATTAAGACCAAAATATGTATAATTACAATCAAATAAGCACTGCGGAGTTTCAGTTGTGATGGCAGTGAGGATAAAACCACCGATTACAAGGTAAAAATTAATTCTGTTCAAACCATGACCCCGGGAATAAAAAGTTTCATACTTTCACTAATATAGGCAACAAAATGTTGTTTTATTGTGCTGATTACAACTGCAATCTTGAGTAAGATCAATAAACGTTACATATATACGCTAAAATTGTTCAAATGAGTGATGGGAAGGCTTGGAAAGATGGTGGATTGTCTGTGGTTAGAACGGCCAGTCACGCGATTGCCGCCATATTGGATTTCAAAACTGCCTTGAAAACATATTTTACGAAGAGCTCACATGCTTATTTTAGTTCGTATGGGGCTTTCATATATCACATTATGTTGACGAAACTTCAATCTTTTGAATGGTATGCTTAAAGTTGTAATTGTATTCTTGTTTCACCAATTAAATATCGAGTGAATAAGGCCTGGCCAGCGCGATGACGATGGATCGTCTGCGGTTGTTTACCATATATATATATATATATATATATATATATATATATATATATATATATATATATATATATATATATATATATATACATATATATATATATATATATTGTAATTATACAATAATTCCTGTCAGAAAACATGGTAGCTTTCTTGATGTGTTTTCCAAGTTTTTAGTCAGTTTATAAGTTGGTGTGGCCTGGCTAGACTACTTATAATTTTGTTGGCATATAGTTCCATAGTTCCTTCATATTATTTTTCTACAAACAAATGCAGTGTAAAGTTTGCCTTGCTGTCATTGACAGTATTCCTTGCCATATCTTGACTGTGCATATCTCTCTCTCTCTCTCTCTCTCTCTCTCTCCTCTCTCTCTCTCTCTCTCTCTCTCTCTCTATATATATATATATATATATATATATATATATATATATATATATATATATATATTATATATATATATATATATATATATATATATATAGAGAGAGAGAGAGAGAGAGAGAGAGAGAGAGAGAGAGAGAGAGAGAGAGAGAGAGAGAGAGAGAGAGAGATATGCACAGTCAAGATATGGCAAGGAATACTGTCAATGACAGTAAGGCAAATTTTACGCTGCATTTGTTTGTAGAATAATTATGAATGAACTATATGCCAACAAAATTATAAGTAGTCTAGCCAGGCCACACCAACTTATTAACTGACTAAAAACTTGGAAAACATCAAGAAAGCTACCATGTTTTCTGACAGGAATTATTGTACTACAAGCTACTTATTTCTAATCGGATTCACTATGATTATCGACATTATGAAGTAAACTACGCAGTCGAATATAAAAACCTCGATTGAGTTTATGGGTGGCAAACCAATCGTAGCTTGCTAGCCTAGAGAGAGAGAGAGAGAGAGAGAGAGAGAGAGAGAGAGAGAGAGAGAGAGAGAGAGAGAGAGAGAGAGAGAGAGAGAGAGAGAGAGAGAGAGAGAGAGAGACTCCTCATTAAAAGACCATTGATGCTGCCAAACATAAGATTCCCTCAAAAGTAGAGGCCGTTCTGTGTCACTCTTTTCTGGTTTGATTATGTTCACAAAAAGGGTTGTTGAAACAGTAGTGTTTTGATTAGAGTCCTGGAGAACATATTCGTAAATTATTCTGCGATCAACTTTTAGAACTTACTTATTATAAAGATGATGCAACCAGTAGCGACAGGGCATAAACTCTTTGCCTAATCTGCTAGCATTTCTTGCGAGTGGTCAACTGAGATATAAATCCTACCTGAAAAACATCTATAAATAAAATTTTAAATTCCGTTTTTATATTTCTTCCGTAAATTAAGGCAGGCCGAGCTAAACCTCTAGAATATATTGAACATAATGTCAGCAGCAACTTGAATTAAGAGCTGGTAGGTTACAGCTATAGTACACCAATAACTCCTTTTAAAAATCAGACACCAAGGACTCCTGCAGAAGCTGAAAGCTATAATCCTCTTTACATGCATTGCAGAAAGGTGACAAGCCTCAGAAAATTTCTGTGGCTATAGAAAAAATAACCCTTTTTTAAATGTTTAATCAGAAACTTCTATCAGAAGATAAACGGTAAAATCCTCTTTGCATGTATTGCATAATCTCCAGCAACTGACCCTGAGAATCGGAATGCTCCAAAACGAATAAACGGTACCAAAGCTTATAAAAGATTAGGATCCTCCCTCTCTCTCTCTCTCTCTCTCTCTCTCTCTCTCTCTCTCTCTCTCTCTCTCTAAATACGTATTTTCAGCATGCTCTCCTTACAGTTCCCACACCGGTAGTTGGACAGCTAATCTCTCTCTCTCTCTCTCTCTCTCTCTCTAAATATTTTCAGCATGCTCTACTTACACTTCACCGGATTGGACAGCTAATTCTCTCTCTCTCTCTCTCTCTCTCTCTCTCTCTCTCTCTCTCTCTAAATACGTATATTCATCATGCTCTCCTTACAGTTCCCACACCGGTAGTTGGACAGCTAATCTCTCTCTCTCTCGCTCTCTCTCTCTCTCTCTCTCTCTCTCTCTAAATATTTTCAGCATGCTCTACTTACAGTTCCCACACTGATAGTTGGACAGCTAATCTCTCTCTCTCTCTCTCTCTCTCTCTCTCTCTCTCTCTAAATATTTTCAGCATGCTCTACTTACAGTTCCCACACTGATAGTTGGACAGCTAATCTCTCTCTCTCTCTCTCTCTCTCTCTCTCTCTCTCTCTCTCTCTCTCTCTCTAAATACGTATATTCAGCATGCTCTCCTTACAGTTCCCACACCGGCAGTTGGACAGCTAATCTCTCTCTCTCTCTCTCTCTCTCTCTCTCTCTCTCTCTCTCTCTCTCTCTCTAAATATTTTCAGCATGATCCCCTTACACTTGTAGTGGACAGCTAATCTCTCTCTCTCTCTCTCTCTCTCTAAATATTTTCAGCATGCTCTACTTACAGTTCCCACACTGGTAGTTGGACAGCTAATCTCTCTCTCTCTCTCTCTCTCTCTCTCTCTCTCTCTCTGACACTCAGTATGCAATTTCTGAAGCAGGTCCGTGGCGCGATATTAATTATGAATCGTCGGCTCATCATTAAACACGAGAGGGTCGGTGGTGACTCCGAATCTCGAACAATACGCCCGAGACTTTGAGCCCTGGCGTTTGTGAGTCAAATTCACAATATCTGGGAGAAATTACAAATGCAATTAATTTCCTATCTTACCTTCCTCCAGCTATATCTGACAGGTGAGCGTCAAGCCATGATTATGAATCAAAGTAGTTTACATATGATGCTAGAGCCTGGTATCTCGCCTCAAGTCAGTTAAAAACGTTCGTGTTTGTTCGTTATTGCTTTCATAAGAATATTCAAAGGGTTTTGATGAGTGTCCAGAATACTTTGAAAGTGTAAATCGCTTTTACCTGGGCGTAGAATGGAAAGAATACTTTTTATCTGCTTATTTCAATGAGGTTGAGTAAACCCGTAGTTACTTTGTAGCATAGATATGATTCATTCATTCAGAACCATTTTTGGCATTTCATTCAAGAAAGTCCTATGGAGTACTTTGTATGTTATTGAGCCAGTAATTTACTGAATATAAATATTAATTTTTTTCTCAGTATTACTGGTGCTTCTAATTGTAATGCAGGGTATTTTAAGTAGATTCTGGAATTTTCCAGTTATCAACATAAGCGCTTGTGAAAGATACAGATTAACCATTACTGAAAGTATAATGTTGGGAGGTCTGATTCCCTATGGTGTACTTTGGTCATAGAGAATAAACTATTGCATTCTTTTTAGCAAGATGGAATATAAATTCACATTAGCATATACGTAAGGTCAATGACTGGAAATAAAACGTATCCATCTAAAATTGTTATCAAAGCAACAGGGAATGGGAAGGAATTTTAACTTTTTTCAACAAACTATTGTAGTTCCTTTTGGTAATACAGAGAAGCTTCTCCTCACCCCTGGAAGATGCAGGATTACCAACATAAATCACGAATTTATAAAACGTCCTTATATAGAATAATTATGAACTTTTTCTCTCTCTCACTCTCTCATTGACACAAATGATCTCTCTCTCATTGACACAGGTGGTCAAGAACGAAAAGATACAATTCTCTCTCTCTCTCTCTCTCTCTCTCTCTCTCTCTCTCTCTCTCTCATTGGTATAGATTATTAAGAAGTGGCAAGATAGCACAACCAAAAAATACAATTCTCGTCATCTCTCTTCTCTCTCGGCTCCTCACTGCATATCTCACCTTCACCATCTCTCTCTTCTTCTCCCTCCCCTCCCCCCCTCCTTCTCTCCTCATCTCTCTTTCTATCATTGGCATATATGATTAAGAAGTGACAAGACAGCGCAACCAAAAAATACAATTCTCTCTCTCTCTCTCTCTCTCTCTCTCTCAGCAAAATATTTCCAAGCATCAGTTCCAAGATACAATTCAATAGATAAGAAGAATAATTATGATGAAGGAAGATCAAATATTATGGAAAAGTTGGATTTTTTTAATGTCAGAATTTCTGGATATGAAGAAAAGAACAACATACCAGAACAGGAAAGAGACATGGGAAAATCTTTATTATACCCATATTAAATGAAGGAGAAAACATGCAAACCATCATAGTGATGAATGCGCAGGGTTTAGTTACAAGTAACTCAAAAAGAAAATAGAGTACTTAGAAGAACTAACCCCAATTGAAAAGAAAATAGATATAATGAATATAAGTGAAACCTGGTATTCCCAAGAGACTGGGAATGGTGATCAAATAAAAGGGTTCCAAACTTATAGATCAGATAGAAAAAATAGGAATCATAGGGGGAACCGCAATGTATGGGAAAGACAAAAAACAAGGAAAAATATATGAGAAATATAGTAACTCAGAATGTGAACTAATAGCGGTAGAATTTGAATCTGAAAAATGAATGAACATAGTAATATATAGACCCTCTAATACTAAAGAGTTTGACTTAATAATAGAAAAATTGGATGATATATGTAGAAATTACAAGGACTGGACTATTCTCCTATCTGGAGACTTTAACTTTCCTTTCGTAGACTGGAAAGAACGAATAGGAGATTGTGGTTGTATTTATACATATAAAAAAGAGAGTAATAGTAGTGCAGAAGATAAGAGGTAATTCGAAAAGCTATTAGATATGCTACTAGAATACAACAAATAAATCACCTGTCAACAAGAAAGGAAAATACTTTAGACCTAGTATTTGTGAACGAGGTGAATTATGTTAAAGATATAATAGTTATAATGCGGAGTATTTTCAGACCATAATGTTCATAGGAACTTAACAGTTCCATTCCAAAGCAAGTGAAAACAGAGATAAGCAAGAAATGAAAAAGTGGGAATGATATGGAAAATACAACTTCTACAATAAAAATATAAAAAGGTCAGAAATAAATGAAGAATGAAACAAAGATTGGGATAACATTTTCGTAAGTGATGACATAAGGGTAAATACGGAGATATTATATAAAATATTAGAGAAAATAGTGGATAATATATAACGAAAGAAGAAAAGTAAACATCAGTCATGCATACCAAGAGACAGAAAGATCTTGTTCCAGAAAATCAGAAAGTGGAAAAAAGGTCTTGCAAAAGAAAAAAATGCATGGAAAGTTATAGAACTAAAAAGTAAGATAGAAAATGCAGAAAAACCCCAACAAAAGATCTACAATCAAAAGAAAATGAAAAAACGGGGCTTGGAAGAAAAAACCCTAGTAAATATTAAGCAAAACCCCAAACTATTATACTCATACGCGAAAAAGATGAATAAAAGAAGAATAGAAATAGGCCCTCTAAGAATTGAAGGGAGATTAACGAATGAAAAAAAAGGAAATATGCAGCATATTGGCAGAACGATATGAGAGAATTCACCCCCAGAATTGATAATGAAAATAATGATATAGAAGCAAGGGACAAAAATAGTGAATATTTAGCTGACATAGATATTAATGAAGCTGATATTGTGCAGGCTATTAATGAAATTAAAAATGGAGCTGCTGCAAGGCCTGATGGTGTCCCTGCTATTTTGTTAAAGAAAGTAGTTCATTCTACCGCAAAGCCACTTGTAATATTATTAAGACAAAGTGTAGATGCAGGCAAGATTTATGATGAGCACAAATTAGCATATATTACCCCTACTTTCAAAAGTGGATCAAGACTAGAGGCAAGTAATTATAGGCCTGTGAGTCTAACATCACATATTATGAAAAGTGTATGAAAGGGTAATGAAGAAAACTATTATGAAACATTTAATAAAAAATAATTTGTTTAATATAGGACAACATGGTTTTGTAGCTGGAAAAAGTACACAAACCCAACTGTTAGTCCACCGTGAGAACATATACAAAAATATGAAAAGCGGAAATAAAACAGATGTGGTTTATCTAGACTTGGCAAAAGCGAAGAAAATGAGAAAACATAATATATTGGATAAAGTAGGAAGATGGTTAAAAGAATTTTTGCACAACAGAAAACAAATAGTTATTGCAAACGATGAGAAATCGGTTGATGCTAAGGTAATATCCGGTGTGCCACAAGGTACGGTGTTAGCTGCATTACTGTTTGTTATTATGATTGCAGACATAGACAGTAATGTTAAGGACTCGGTAGTGAGTATTTTCACCGATGACTCAAGAATAAGTAGAGAAATTACTGTGATGAAGATAGGAACGAACGCTACAAAAGAGACCCTAACAAAGTATATGATTGGGCAGAGGTAAATAGGATGGTATTTAACTCTGATAAATTTGAATCAATAAATTATGGAGACAGAGAAGGAAAGCTATATGTATATAGGGGACCTAATAATGAGACAATCACAAATAAGGAAGCAGTTAAAGACCTTGGTGTGATGATGAATAGGAACATGTTATGCAATGATCAAATAGCAATTCTATTGGAAAAATGTAAAGCAAAAATGGGAATGTTGTTACGGCACTTCAAAACAAGAAAAGCTGAACACATGATTATGCTTTATAAAACATATGTTCGTAGTCCACTTGAATATTGCAATATGATATGGTACCCACACTATCAAAAGGATATTGCATAAGCAGAGAATGTACAAAGGTCCTTTACAACTAGAATAGAAGAAGTTGACTACTGGGAAAGACTACAATCTTTAAGATTATACAGTCTAGAAAGGAGAAGAGAACGCCACATGATAATTCAGGCATGGAAACAGATAGAAGGAATAGCCGAAAACATCATGGAGCTAAAAATATCAGAAACAGCAAGCAGAAGTAGATTAAAAGTGCCCAAAACTATACCAGGAAAAATAAGAAAGCACACAGCACATTAATCCACTACGCACCTGCATAGATAATGCAGCGTCTATTCAATGCGTTGCCAGCTCATCAGAGGAATATATCAGGAGTGAGCGTAGATGTGCTTAAGAATAAGCCCGACAAATATCTAAGCTGCATCCCAGACCATCCAAGATTGGAAGATGCAAAATATACCGGAAGATGCGTTAGCAACTCTCTGGTAGAGATTAGAGGTGCCTCACACTGAGGGACCTGGGGCAACCCGAACAAGATGTAAGGTCTGTGAGGTCTGTAAGGTCTCTCTCTCTCTCTCTCATTGACACAGATGATTAAGAAGTAAGGAGGGCACAACCAAAAAATATTCTCTCTCTCTCTCTCTCTCTCTCTCTCTCTCTCTCTCTCTCTCTCTCTCTCTCTCCGCCAGAATTCCATGTCTCATTTTCCATCATAGCCCTGCTCAAATATCATGAACGGAAATACATATATTTTTTTTCATAGGCGTGGGAACAAAGATATTCAAATTTGTTCAGAGCTTTTTTCGGTTTTATTTGTTGCTGTAGCTTCAAAATGCTTTTCTCCCCCCTTTTGGTGCTTTGTTTATTCAGGTGGAAATTTCATCTATTTTTTTTTTACTGTTTGGGAATATCGCAGGTTTTTGAAGTGGGGGGGTGTCCAGGGGTTAAAGCTTTTACGATCCGTATTCCTTTTTTTTTTCTTTCTTTTTTACCTTGATGTCAAAGAAGGCAAGATTTTGCAGAGGTATCAACTTTGGTACGTAAATCTATTCCTTTGATGTTTGAGGCATTTTATTTAGCACGAATACGCTTTTTTGGTATTGCTCTGTGATACGACCCTATTACTATTATTCATTCAGCACGAAACTTATGATCACGTTATTTTTCTAGATTTTTCGTGAATTTATAATACGCCCTTTAAGTTTCAGTTGCTTGGAGAATTGCAAAACTTATGATTACTTTATATTTTTTTTCTACTTTAATGAAAATTTCTTTGAATATTTAGAACATCCTCAAGTTCCGTTTGAATGTGAACTTTGCTAGAGTATTAGTTTAAATGATCAAAGATAAAAATAATCGCACTTGTAGAAAGGTCAAAATCTTCTAATATAAACATAAGACACTCCCAGTAATAGAGTTTCAAAGAAATTGCATTATTCATTATTCTGTTCCTAACTTGTCTTCAACTTGTCTTCAACTTGTTTTCAACTTGTCTTCAACTTGTTCTCATCTTGTCTTCTTGTCCTCAACTTGTCCTCAATTTGTTGTCAACTTGTATTCAACTTGTCCTCAACTTGTTCTCAATTTGTCTTCAACTTGTTCTCAACTTGTTTTCAACTAGTCTTCAATTTGTTCTCAACTTCTCTTCAAGTTGTCTTCAACTTATACTCAAATTGTCTTCAATTTGTTCTCAGCTTGTCTTCAACTTGTCCTTAACTTGTTCACAACTTGTCCTCAACTTGCTCTAGTCACAGATAACCTTTCCACGACACAGGAAACCGAGTTGAAGCCTCAATGACACAAGTCATAAGTCGTAAAACAGGAAAAAAAAAAAAAGGTGATATAGAAAAGAACCTAGAGTTGTTCTCAACTTGTCGGCGACACTGACACCGCCAACATCCTTTCCATAACACAGAAAATTGAGCCGAGTCTCAATGACACAAGTCACAAATCCCACAACAAGAAAATAGACGATTCAGCTCTGGAAAAAAGAAACTTGTTCTCAACTTGTTCTCTCGACACTGACCCCCACCAACCTCCCCTCCCAACTTCATTCCACCTTGACTGACCTCCAGCCATCGACCTCTCGCGCTTGCCTGACCTTTTTTGTTTTTTTTTCTTTGATCTTGCGATCTTCGAAGCTTATTATCTTTCCATTATGTCCTTCGTAAGACGATCATGAGGACGAAAATGAAGAGATCTTCAGAAACGTGACACTAGTCTCATCCAGCAAGGAAGACTAAGAGGGATATGTATGTATGTATGTATGTATGTATGTATGTATGTATGTATGTATGTATGTATGTATGTATGTATGTATATATATATATAGATATATATATATATATATATATATATTATATAAACGTATATATACATATATATATAAATATATATATATATATATATATATATATAATATATATATATATACATATATATATATATATATATATATATATATATTAGATATATATATATATAAAACGTATATATACTATATATATATATATATATATATATAAACGTATATATACATATATATATATATATATATATATATATATATATATATATATATATATATATATATAAATAAAGTATATATATATATATAAATATGTGACTGATTAAAATGTTGTTACAACAGAATTCCATCTAATAAAAGGAGCCCATAAAACACAAAATATAGAAAGAAAATACTATATTTCAGAGACTGCTGCTCCCCCTTCAGTCTGTGAAATATAGTATTTTCTCTCTATATTTGGGTGTTTTATGGGTATTTTTTTTATTATTATT
>NC_061103.1:39743886-39773886 GCF_015104395.2 Macrobrachium nipponense
AGAGAGAGAGAGAGAGAGAGAGAGAGAGAGAGAGAGAGCACTAGCATAGTATTGATTCAGCTGGCCTAGAAAGTATAATTTTCAAGGTCATTGACACACACACACACACACATAGCCAAGGGTTGAAAGTTACTGAAAAAAAAACAAGTGGCATTTTAGACCTGAGGGAAAAAACCACCTCTGGGTCTTGTTGACATCGTGCAATTGAAGTCTGGGGATAAGATGGGGGTTGTTTTCACGATCTGAGGTTAGTTGTGGCTTTGTGATTTTATTTTGGTGTTATGAAAGCTTTTTTTCTTAAGTCGTGAGTGTCAATCGAATAAAGGGCCTGTGTTATTGTGTTATATGTGTATAGGTATATACGTATATGTATTTATAATGATATGTGTATGTGTAAATGTAATATATATGTAATAGATATATATGTATAATATATATATATACATACTACATATACATATATATGATAGTATATATATATATATATATATATATATATATATATATATAACATATATATATACATATATGTATATATGTAATATATATATATATATGTATATATATATGATATATATATATATATATATATATATATATATATATATATATCCATGCCAATGAGAATGTGTTGTATAATCCACCAGTATAAACATATTTAAGCTCATCAGATTCTTCTTGGTCCTCTCTCTCTCTCTCTCTCTCTCTCTCTCTCTCTCTCTCTCTCTCTGATCTCCATTTGATGTCCACATAGCCCCACTCCCTGGAACCTCCTTTGTCCAAACCATAGCGCACATCGGTTCGGAATCTCCTCTGGGCCAAAATTCCATTGTGTCTAAACTTCGTATTGTTTCTGCGGAAGTTCGAATGCTGGTTCGTCCCATTGCCAAGTTAGTGTGTGTGTGTGTGTGTGTGTGGCATTTCTTCATAAGAGAATAAGGAAACTTCTTGTGGGGGAGGGGTGGGGGAGTAACTTTAAAGAAATGGAGGAAACGAGATGGGGCGACTTTCGATTGGAACTTTCGATTGGGAAGACGAAGTGCTTGCAAGAGAGGCCTGCTGCTTGGCTTGGCTTAGTGTGAGAGGAAAAATAACATTTTTTGATATATATAATTGTATGTGTTATTGCAGTGCTGCTTTCTTGCAACTGTTGTTGATTAATTGATTTTATGGATAACAGCTGATTAGGGTGTTCGCTTTCGAGTAATAGATCTATGAGTCTCTCGAAGTAATATTATTATTACCTAACAAAAGTGAAATTCTATTTTACGTTTTGTTTAATGTTCGGCGTTTGTGATTCTCTCTCTCTCTCTCTCTCTCTCTCTCTCTCTCTCTCTCTCTCTCATATAACACACACACACACGTATATATATATATATATATATATATATATATATATATATAGATATATATATGAATAACTTGATCACGAAGTATATAAAACGTGATGCTATGTATAAATAAAGTTTTTTTTGCCACGAAGGAAAAAAATGAAAAAACGAGTTGGCCGAGTACTTTCGGTCCTATTCGGACCCTATTCCGAATAGGACCGAAAGTACTCGGCCAACTCGTTTTTTCATTGTTTTCCTTCGTGGCAAAAAAAACCTTTATATTATATATGTTCAAGTTATATTACCCCTGAAGAAAGTGTAGACTCTATCTCAATTGGTGCCATCCATTCCCTAATTCCTCTTTCATCCTCTCTTTATTCTCAATGTGAGCAATTGTCTCTTCTCTCTCTCTCTCTCTCTCTCTCTCTCTCTCTCTCTCTCTCTCCTTAGGTCAATAATTCCCTGAGGCAGGAACCACCTGCAGCGTTGTGTGATCTCAGCACAGCAGCATATTTCTATGTTATTTGCTGGCCATAGAAATACTTTCCGGACTTCTAGCTCTCTCTCTCTCTCTCTCTCTCTCTCTCTCTCTCTCTCTCTCTCCTTCCTTTCTCTCTGGTCAATAACTCACGGAGCAGATATGACCTCTAATGTGGCTATCTCAAGTTTCTTTCTCTCGCCATTTGTTTCTTGAGAGAAATAAGAGGTGGAGAATCCCCCCTCCCTAAGCCACCCCCCCCCCCCCGGCCCCGCCCTACCCCTGGCCCCTACTCTAGCACGGTTTTGATAAGGGCATATTCCCCCCCCTCCCCCCCAAAAAAAAGTGGTTTTATTGCCACTGGACACAACACGTCCTCCACAGGAAGCATTTTACTCATTCCTTTGTCCCTCGTAAGTTAAGTTTAAGCCCTCACTTTTTCTCGAGGTTTTCATCTTTTATTTATTTACTTTTTTTTTTTGTTTACGTTTCCCGTTCTCCTCAGAATATAGTGTTGCATCGTCCTCTGTTCTCATTCAATTCTCATCTTTGTGTCAAGTTTTCCTTCAGTATTCTCTTTTATTCTTTTATTTTTTTGTTTGTACTTTCCTCCATCTCCTAAATAGATATAAGTATAAATGAATATAAAATATGTATATAATATATATATATATATATATATATATATATATATATATATATATATATATATATATATATATATATATATATATATATATAATATAACACATATACTATATACATATATCTTCTTTTTTAATTTTTCTTGCTGTGTCTTCTATGCTTTCCTAGACCTCCCGTATCCATGTTTATCTCCTCTTCACTCTTTCCCCATTTTTACCTCTCTCTCTCTCTCTCTCTCTCTCTCTCTCTCTCTCTCTCTCTCTGTTCTTCCTCTTTTATGAGTAGCATAAGATACTCGGGGATTAACCCGTACGGAGGTTCGGAGCACTGTATAAATCGCTCCAGGATTTCCTCACCTTGTCAGCGGATTAAATTGGTTTAAGGTCCTCCCGTTTTGCTCCTGCCCACGCTGGCCCCGGGAAATAATGGGTCTGGGGCTCTGTATGTACTGGGTCTCTTCCTCCTCTTCTTCTTCTCCTTCTCTCCTTCTTCTTCTTCTTCTACTCTTCCTTCTCCTTCTGTATGTCAAAGGGAGAGGTAGGCTCCTGCACGGAATGATATCACAGTGATGGTACTCTCTCATTTGTGTAGATGTTGTGTATATATATATATATATATATATATATATATATATACATATATATATAAATATATACTATTAAATATATAAAAATATATATATATATATATATATATATATATATTATATATATATATGACTGGTGACAATGTTCGTTTACACCGGAATTCCATCTAATAAAAGGAGCCAATAAAAACGCCAAAATCTAGAAAGAAAGTACTATATTTCGTATTTCGGAGACTGCTGTCTCTCCCTTCAGTTAGGTAAAGGGTGAGAAAAATTACAGATAGATATATATATATATATATATATATATATATATACATATATATATAAACACAGAAATTTCTGACCCACCCTTGGATCGAACCCCTTTCGGTCTCCCAGAATGAAAAAGGCCAGGCCGCTGCCAACTAACCCACACAGGTAGCAGCGCCGTGGACTTCCCTTTGAGTCAGAAATTGGTTATGTGTTCATTAGCTCTAATATGTATGGATGTATATTAGAGAGAGAGAGAGAGAGAGAGAGATGGGGACGGGGGGGGGGGGGGTGAATTCTAACAACATACTCAAATGATCACATGATAAGAATAACACGTTTTTTTCCCATCCAATTCCCTGGCCTCATTCCAGCCAGCAGGAGACACCTTTCTTTAACCCTTTCTTTCTTTCAACCTTTCTTTAAACCTTTCTTTAACCCTTTCTTTCTCTGAACCTTTCTTTAAACGTTTCTTTAAGCCTTTCTATCTTTCAATCTTTTCTTTAAGCCCCTCTTTCTCTCAATCTTTGTTTAAAGCTTTCTTTAAGCCTTTCTTTCTCTCAACCTTTCTTTAAACCTTTCTTTAACCCTTCCTTTCCCTCAACCTTTCTCTCAACCTTTCTTGAAGCAGCAGTAACCTTCCAGAAACGAACTTCTAAAGATTCCATCATCAAACGTGGGAGTAAATATAAAATGGGATGCCATATTTTTCTCAGACCTTTTAATCAAAGGTAAACAACCGCTGACTTTTTATTCGAGAAGTTTCGAGGAGAGAGAGAGAGAGAGAGAGAGAGAGAGAGAGCGTCCTTTTCTGCGGATGGAGATTAATCAGCACCATCTGTATTAGGTCACTCGTGGAAAGGCGTACATCTGGAGAGAGAGAGAGAGAGAGAGAGAGAGAGAGAGAGTAATTCTTACGAGGGAAAAGATACATCTCGGAAGATAGATAGACAGAGTAGAAAAAAGATACATCTGAGAGAAGAGAGAGAGAGTTGTGGTGCAAGTCTCTCAAGGAAAAAGTTACATCTGAGAGAGAGAGAGAGAGAGTTATATTCCTACAATGAAAATATAACAAGGCAATAACAGCTACCTCGCATCAATTCCAGACTAATATTATTCATCACGCAATTACCTCGACGCCCCCCCCCCCCCCTACGGCTAAAAAAAAAAAAAAAAAAAAAGGAACTGGAATCAATCAGCCCCTGTCAGGAATTGCTGTATACATTACAAGGGTCATTGGCTTTTTATTGCCAGAGCAATTATGTATTTATTATAAAAAGGTAGCGACGCTCGGTTCTGGCGTATTTAATATTCATTAAAGACCTAATGTTATTCATTAAACGATCGGAACAATCCATAGCTGTGAGAGGGAGGGCAGCCGATAAATTCGACCTCTCCGAATTCCAGTGTTTTACCCTGGATTTTTTTTTTTTTTTTTTTTTTTTTTTTGGCCATTTTTTTTTTTTTTTTTTCAGGATCTCTCGCAGTTGGACCGTTTTTAATTTTGGAAATATACTATTGTTCATCCGTGGTTATGATGTAAATTGCAGGGGAAATATTTAATTCAAAGATTGCACACGCTCACACGCACAAGGATCTTTGTACATGTGAGTGTGTGTAATCTTTGATTCAAATAATTGTATATATATATATATATATATATATATATATATATTATATAATATATATATATATATATATATATATATATATATATATATATATATATATATATATATATATATATATATATATATATATATATATATATATATATATATATATATATACAATCTCTCTCTCTCTACAAAGTTTTTTTTGTTTCTAAAATCAAATAGATTAAGATAACTTTTTAAAAAATGTATTACTAACTGCATACTTTCCCCATTCTTAAATCACTCTGAAAATATGATCACTTCTAAAAAGTCTACTAGTTTGTCATTTCCACTACAACTGTTAGTTACTCCACACCCATCACATAGGCTACTGACTGATAGAGCTACTCTACTGTCAAGCTATTCCCCATCTCCTGGACATAAAGAAAACAACGTGCCCAGTGCCCTAATAAAAAGAAAGACGCAGAGCCAAACTTGATAAAGCACACGGGCGAGGAGAAAAGACGAAAGGAAACATTATTAAATAATTCAAAACCATTAGCGAGTGGAATGGCTCTAAGCAGGCGAGGTAAATGGAGCAACCAACTGGTCGTAATGGGCCAGTGAGAAATTGGGGTTAATCTCCCGAAAAAGTGAGGCTAAAAAAAAAAGTGGGTTGCAGTTTAGCCCCATAGGTCTGTCTGGGAATTATTCTGGTACTTATTCTCACGCGCGTAGAAAATGAAGGAAAATGGAAGGGAGCTTATTTTCTAAATATCTTTGCTTCTGGAAAATACTGGAACAGAATTGTTTCGCAGCTTCTGTCGTGCCAAGGGTATGGAACTTATTATATAGTATAAACTATGCCAAGCATTGAATATATTTCCTTCATAACACATTTGAAACTATATTCTATATATATATATATATATATATATATAGTATATATATATATATATATATTTATATATATATATACGAAGTAAAGTGACACAGCAGAGTGGTGATAGGCCTTTCGAATTACCGTCCTTTACTTAGCAGACACCAAGGAACGAGAAGTCGAAAGGCCTGACAGATATTACTACATTTTCGCATCACTTTCCTTCATGGATTTTTTGTCTATATTCATAATATTCATTACGTTCCATATTTTCGTTTCGTTATTCAGTAATACACACACACACACACACACACACACATATATATATATATATATATATATATATATATATATATATATATATATATATATATATATATATCTTACAAGTGTGTGATGTGTTAGTGAATTACATATCGTGTCTTGCTTGGAGATGGATTGAGCTGTAGAGGCAGCCTTCTTGAATGAAGGGATCTGATGCGTAAGCATTTTTAATCTGGAGGCTGTCAGTACTGTTGCCAGGGCGGTTTGGGGTGTGTCGAGTATGTACATTCGTTTGTACGAATGTCACAGGTCTAACTGACCGAGGCACTTGCGAGAGAGACACATTCCTTTTGTGATAGGAAAGAGGTCGGTTTGGTAAACGCCAGGTGTCGGGAGAAAACCCCATCATAAAGGTATGGCACATATTTTAAATGACTTAAAAACAGTTGCCTTTGAAAAGAGAGAGAAGTGTGAAAATGTATCTCTTTACTTAATATTGCCTTTGAAAAGAGAGAAGTGTGAAGTGTATTTCTTTACTTAATATTATGTTATGTACCTTTATTATAGATGGGCTCTATTCCATGATATTAGAGACGGGATTCTCTATCCTGACTAATACAATAAAACAATTGAAATTTTGGGTCTGGGAGTGAATACTTAGCCAGGAGAGTGGAATGATAACTTATTAGTTTTCTTTGTGGGGCAGACTTCGGTTTTTATCACTATGACTTATTAATCATTTTGTTCTATTTTATGTTCATCTGCTTTGGGTAATAAATAGTATAATGGGATAACAGTCGGGATACCTGGTGTTTTTCTGCCTTATGAGGACGTGATCAGAACGGAGGACATGGAGATTATTGAAAAAGGAGGTGTGCTCGGTGATATTAATGGCGGTGGTACAAGTGTTACGGAGAAAGGTAATATTAAAACCCACGTTGGTGATATGGGAAATGATTACGGGGGTTCTATCGGAGTTCACGGTGATAACAATTGTGGTGATGTTGATACTAATATTGATATTATTTCTGATACTAACAATGCTGGGGATGATACTGAAGGTGGTAATGTGTATGGGGTGGTGGAAAGGGGAGATACTAACCACAAATATAGAGGTGTTTTATGCGAAGATATTGTGTTACTACCTGGTTCGAAGACTATGGTAAAAGTCAAATTGAAGGAAGTGAGAAAACCTACGGATGTGTGTGTTATTGAAAATAGCGAGAGGGGTTATTAGCAAGGCATCGGTGAACAGTGTATCCATGGATAGGACCACGTGGTTGGAGTTATTAAACTGTAATGATACAGTTAGGGGATACCAGAAGAATACATATATATTGGATTTCCAAGATTGGAGTCGTGATACTAGTTCTGTGGCTATCGTAGAGGGGAAATCTGAGTTTTCAGAGGCAGAAATGCAATCAAGGAAACAGATATTTAGAGAACATTTAGCTAATGCAGATTATAGCGAACATGTTGAAGCGATAAGCAAGCTCTTGACAGAATTTGGGGATATGGTAGCCTTACAAGGTGATAAATTGGGGTTGACTAATGTGTTAGAGCATAAGGTAAATTTTGAGAGTCGCACAAAACCTATTTATATTTCTGCATATCGCATACCTTTCAAAATCAGAGATCAGGTAGAGAAAGAGGTCAGTAGATGGGAGGAAGAAGTAATCATTAGACCTAGCGTGTCTCCTTACAAATTTCCCTTGTTAGTGGTGCCTAAGAAGGACAGTTCTGTCCGTGTATGCATCGATTTTAGATGTTTAAATGAAAAGACGATCCCTGACCGCTATCCAGTCACGTGCATACCAGATCTTTTTGTTGAAATCGGGGGACATAATATTTATAGCTCAATTGATTTAGCGCAGGGTTTTTTGCAGGTCTCTCTTAGTGAAAGTAGCAAGGAATATACCGCTTTTTCAGTGCCCAAGGGACACTATGAATTTACACGAATGCCTTTCAGTTTATCGGGCAGTCCGATGACCTTTACCAGGTTGGTGAACACAGTTTTGCACGGGTTATTGGGCAAAAATGTTTTTGTGTATATGGATGACATCCTGGTCGCAACAGACACGATCGCGCAACACCTGGAAGTGCTTACAGAAGTACTTAGGAGGCTTAGATTAGCGGGTTTGAAAATTAAGCTAGCCAAGTGTTCGTTCTTGAAAAAGCAAATTACATATCTAGGCCACGTCATATCTAAGGAAGGGGTTAGAGTAAATGACGATAAAGTCAAAGCAATAGCGAATTTTCGCACCCCAAGATCTAAGAAAGAGATTAAGTCATTCCTGGGTATCGCCAGTTTCTTCAGGAGGTTTGTGAAAGGGTTCTCTAATATAGCAGCTCCCCTAACTGATATATTGCGGGAAGACGTTCAATTTCAATGGAAGGAACTCCAGGCGGAGAGTTTTCAAAAGCTCAAGGGTGCGCTAATGAATCCCCCTGTTTTGAAGTTTCCAGATTTTAGCAAACCTTTTACATTAGTGACTGATGCAAGCCAGGAGGGTATAGGTGCTTGCCTTATGCAAAAGTTTGATGGGAAATTCCATCCCATAGCCTTTTATAGCAGGAAGTTCAGGACAAAGGGCAGCAACGAGAGATCAATGGCTACCATAGATAAAGAAGCCTTTGCAATAGTGTCGAGCTTGGTTCATTTAAAATGTTATTGATGGGGAATAAAGTAGAAGTTCTTACAGACCACAAGCGATTATTAGATCTTTTTAATAAAACAGATTTGTTGCCTAAAAGAGCTCGATGGTTTTTAACTATCAGAGATTTTGATGCAAAGCTCAAATATATAGAGGGCAAATTTAATGTAGTTGCTGATGCTCTCAGTAGAGGTTTTCACGACACGGAAGAATTCCAAGTCACGCAAGTCACTAGCGAGGCTATACAATGGGATATATCTCTCATAGAGCAAAGGCAAGATGAAGACGAGATTCTAGCAGATGCAAAAGCGTTTCTTAGAGGGGCCTTTTTCGGGTTTGGAGTTAGAAGGTAATCTATTGGTTAGGAAAATTAGATATGAATTGAGAACCAGTGAAAGTAAAGGAGATACGACACAGATCGTAATTCCGAAAGTCCTAATTCCAGTGGTTTTGGATATAGTTCATTGCAGGTTCAGTAGTCCACACTTGGGGATAGAAAAAACGTATGATGAGGTTTGTGCTAAATACATTTGTAAAAACATGAGGAAAGATGTGGAAAATTTTGTAAGGAATTGTACGGTGTGCAACGCATGTAAGCCTGCAAGGATAACTTCATGCAAATTAGGATCGTATCCTATACCGAGTAGACCTTTTCAGAGAATACATATGGATATCCTGGGGAATTTTTGTGAGTCTAGGTAAGCGAACAAGTACTTGTTAGTGATAATAGATGAACTTACAAGGATAGTAGAAATTTTCCCACTTAAGTATAAAACGGCTGAAGAAGTAGCCATAGCGTTTTTCAATGGTATCATTTGCAGATATGGCTCACCTGAAGTTCTATTGACCGACAATGGTAGAGAATTTGTGAACAAAACTTTGGAATGTTTAGCGGAAGTCATGGGGATACAGACATAGTATCAACACTATGGTTAGTGATTCCATTAAAATGTCCCCATTTGAAGCTTTGGTTGTCCAACACGAGGCACATTTGATTTGCTAACTATACCTCATCATGGGGAGGATACGATCGAGGCGTTGGTATCCGCAGCGAGAGAGAGAGACATGCTTGTCTCAGCCGTAATCTCGAATCCACAACCAGAGATATGGGACAGAAGAGTAATAGTAAAACATCTGATCCCAAAATCAATGTTGGAGACAAGGTATTTTTAAAACTTAATGTGAGAAATGAACTAAATTACAAATTAGGCCCGAAGTTTGAAGGTCTTTTTAAAGTCATTGAAGAGAAAATTGGAAACAGATTTGTAGTCTTAGAGGAAAAAACAGGTCGGTCGAGGTTAACACATATCTCGAAATTGAAAAGAATTGGTTGTGGTGATTAATATATAGTCACACAATTGCATTTTTTTCTTTTTTTTCTTGCTGTCTGTTTTTTTGCAACTTGGTGGCGAAATGCTTTTACGCTTTTTTCCCCCTTTTATTTCCTTCTATTGTTTTTTTTCTTATTATGCGCAAATCTGTGGAGTTTTTGCGTAAGATTTCGTGGTTAATATTTTCGTGGGAAGTTGTTGGAAATACGGCAAATTTTTTTTTAGCTGAGAAACGTGTTGATAAACATGTGATAATTCCTGTGTGTATGATATTTGGAGAATAAGGGTTTCTGGCATTGCAAGTCTGACAAGACAAATCTGTAGTGCGGTTCGAAGCACCTGAGGTGTTCACAGGTGGATTTTTACTAAGGATTCTGTGATGTATCCGGTTGCTGATTTTTCACTTTGGATTTGATTAATCAGAGATTTGCACTATTCTCGTAAATGTTGACTATGGCATGCCACGGAAATGTATCATGTAAGGTGATTCTTTTCCGGCCGTTTCTGGTCGATGGGATTGTTGCGGTAGCAAATTCCGTAATGGTACGTATTACATTTTTGGGAATAATATTGGATTATGTATATGTTTTCCTCTCTTGGGTGCATTTGTAATGAGGAAGGTCGATTATTTTCTTTTTTTTATTATTACTTGATGTAAATGTCGTCCTAGATAACTGATAGGTTTTTCTCTTTTTTTCCTTGTTCTGTCAGATGCTGAAATATTACTTAATCATCGCCCTGGGGTTGATGGCGCTTGCAAAGACGAAAGTACGTCTGAGTCCTGGAGTGCTTATTGAGGAAGACCACTTAGTATGGTTGTCATCTGATAAAGTAACAATAAGTATCGAGTTCGAGAGCCTGGGTTCAGCCAGATTGGAACTCGAGGAATCGTGGAGTAAAGTTGAAGGACTGGTAAACACATTAAACGAACTTGAGACTACAAGAAATCTGTCCGCATCACTGAGACGTCTTGTAGCAGAAATAAAAATAACTGATAATAGGGTACTAGGCAAGATCGTGGAAACACTCACTTGGGTCCCAGAGACAAAGCCAGCCGGGGGGGGGGGGGGGGGGGGGGGGGGGTGGGGGGGGACCCATCTAGAGGACAGAAAAGGGCAGTGCAGCTATGGCGGCCGGGGGTGTAGCTATTGTAGCCATAGCTGGGGTAGCAATAACGAGTTTGGTGAAGGTTGGGATATTAGAGGCGGAGCTCGCCGAACATGGTAAAGCGCTGAATTCTCTAAGAAGGAGAAATGAGAAATTAGAAAACGGATCTAATGAGTTGAGGAAATCAAGTAACATATTACACACGACAGTAAAAGGAGTCCAGGAAGACCTAGATGTCACCATTACATTTTTCACTATACACACTACACTGTTGAACGTTGAAAGAGAAACAGAATCTTTGTTGAATGAGATTAAAAGCCAAGTGGAAGCAGTTGTAGCAGCTTCATCGGGGAAAATTTCAAGGGAAATGTTGCCGAGAGATTTACTTTATAGATACTAAGGGATTTTAAAGGTACAGTTATCAGATAAGGGGTTACTTGTTGACATACCAGTCAGTGATAAAAAACCGTTTCACAGCTATATATTTAGGCCATTTCCTAGTTCTTTACAGGGGTCGGTAGTGGTTTGGACAGGGGTAGAGATTATGTATATACTAGGTGAAGAATTCCAGTCCTCGGCAGTTGACTATGAACCAGGATGTGTGTTAGTTTATGATATATATATGTGTGAAAGTAACATTCACTTTCCGACGTATTGACCAGTCAGGTTGGGAACTAGAATTAGAGAATATACCGACTCACTGTGAATTTAGAGAATTCCCTGATCCATATCAAGTAATATCAACGGAGACAACGACAGCAGTCTTCTGCACCAGATGCAAGATTTCTACTATATGCAATGGGGACAACAATTTGCTCGTCCTACAGGGACCCCAGTTGTTTGATGGTTCCTGCTGTGTTCTCTCGGATTTCTTCATGGTGCTTAGTTGGCGTGTCTACAACTCGTCCACGAAAGTGTTTCATAAACACTTACATGGAAACCATGAGGAGGTTCAAATTCCGCCTACAGTGGAGACTGTTACAGTCCCGCCGCTGGAGGATAGTGATGAAGATGAGTTTTTCTTCAATGAACGTTACAAAATTCTAATAATAGTGATCATGTTAGGTGTTATACTGATCACAATTTGTGTGCTAGGAGTTCTTAAACTTCTGTGCATTCGGCGAGGCACAAGGGCTCCAGCAACGGAGGTAGCCCTAAATCATGTGGCAAATTGATACATTGTGCATTAGTTGCTGATGTGGTGTGCGACAGGAGTGCACAAAGGACATAGGTGGCCGAGCCATCTTACAAGTGTGTGATGTGTTTGTGAATTCCATATCGTGTCTTGCTTGGAGACAGATTGAGCTGTAGAGGCAGCCTTCTTGAATAAAGGGGTCTGATGCGTAAGCATTTTTAATCTGGAGGCTGTCCATACTGTTGCCAGGGCGGTTTGGGGTGTGTCGAGTATGTACATTCGTTTGTACAAATGTCACAGGTCTAACTGACCGAGGCACTTGCGAGAGAGACATTCCTTTTGTGATAGGAAAGAGGTCGGTTTGGTAAACGCCAGGTGTCGGGAGTAAACCCCATCATAAAGGTATGGCACATATTTTAAATGACTTAGAAACAGTTGCCTTTGAAAAGAGAGAGAAGTGTGAAATGTATCTCTTTACTTAATATTGCTTTTGAAAGAGAGAAGTGTGAAATGTATCTCTTTACTTAATATTGCCTTTGAAAGAAGAGATGTGAATGTATCTCTTTACTTAATATTATGTTATGTATCTTTATTAGATTGGGCTATATTCCCATGATTATTAGAGACGGGATTCTCTATCCTGACTAATATAATAAAACAATTGACATTTTGGGTCTGGGAGTGAATACTTAGCCAGGAGAGTGGAATGATAATTATTAGTTTTCTTTATGGGGCAGACTTGGGTTTTTTATCACTATGACTTATTAAAACCATTTTGTCTATTTTATGTTCATCTGCTTTGGGTAATAAATAGTATATTTTTGTATTTATGTGAGCTTAATACCTAATGACATGTTTGCAGATTAAAAGGCGCCACTGTCAACAGGTAAGGGTTTCCAGTTTATGTAGTTTTGTCCAAACGTGTGTAAGATATATTATATATATATATATATATATATATATATATATATATATATATTATATATATATATATATATATATGTGTGTGTTTAATTAGCTAAGCTGAGCAACGTTGCCCCTGGTTAACAGACGGACGGGTGACCACTCGATAAGTCAAGCGACGTTGTAACTAGAACCTCATAGATTATATATACAAATAGTTCTCATATTACCGTACATCTAACGTAGGTCTCCTATCTACAAAAGACGTTTCTAAATGGAAGGCAGCAGAGAACAGAACAAATAAGAGATAATATTGCGGAATCTGGCTTTCCATAGTAAGCGATGTTGTTATTCTCAGTTCAAATAAAGCAACAAAACACCTTTCCACAGCCACCATGCTCTGGAACGGGGTTGGAAGAGAGAAAGAGATAGAGAGGGGGGGGAGGAGAAGGGGTGGGGGGTGGGGGGTGGGGGGGATGGGGTGAGATATTACGGTCATTGCAGGTCAGAAAAGAGAACACTACGCAAACCAAAAGCGATAGAGTTCGGATGGGATTATTGCATCATCCGTTTTGTATTCAAGCTGAAACGCCCCGTCGTCGTCCGAAAAAGAGATCGAACTGACCTCCTTTTTATGTAAATGCCTCTTCCCTTCGTCGAGGGAGAGATTGGAAAGTTTAGCAGAAAAAAGGAGCTGAGGACCCTCATTTCTCTGATCTTGTTAACAAAATCGTAGCACACTGACGCAGCTACGTGATCAGAAGGTGTTAAGAGAGAGAGAGAGAGAGAGAGAGAGAGAGAGGACTGGACACCATCGATCTAGTACCGTGGTGCTCTACTAGAACCATTAATCTGTATCAGGTAAGGGATCATCGACTGGATCTACCTTCAGGTAGAGAGAGAGAGAGAGAGAGAGAGAGAGAGAGAGAGAGAATGGGGGGTGACCTTTTCCTAGGAGAGTAGGTAATAAATGATTCCCTCTCTCTCTCTCTCTCTCTCTCTCTCTCTCTCTCTCTCTAGTTATGCTGTTGGTATGATATATGCCTGCAAGTCTTGATTGGCAATCTAAGTAAAAAATGGAAAATGAAATACAAAGTTCTTCTCGACTTCAGGCTGAATAATTGATTTCATCATTTTTCTTTCGCTTTTTTTCATCCAGGGCAAGCAAGACATTTCTTTTCCAATGCGCCACACAGAGAGGACCATTAATATTCTAAAATCTCAGAACACTTCGTATATTTCAAAAAAGGCAACGTACATTTTTATACAAGTTTTTAAGAATATTCCGAAGGTTCAATTGCTAAGTGTGACAATAGATGTAGCAAGAAAACACCGAAATAATCCAGCTAAAACTAACTAGAGATTCTGAATTTCCTAAGCCATTTGGTCTTGTAGTCAAGATGTAATGGAATAATGACTAACACAGGATAAACAAATTACTGCAGGTAAGAAAAGAAATGATCCAAATGACGCTTGGCACCTTTCGTGATGTAATGTATGTAAGTTTGTGTGTGAATATATCAACTCTGATATTCCCTGCAAGATATGCCCTTACAGGAAAACCAAATACCCAATATTCCCCGAGGGCACCTCCAAGAGAGAAATAAAACAAATATGACTCGAATCTGAGGCACCTTCAAGAAAGAAATAGAAAAAAAAAAAATGACTCGAAATCTAGACCAGTGAAAAGAGAGAGCAAACGCGCCTTCAATAATCCATTGCAAGTCCCACACGCGTGGAAAGGAGGAAGGCTGACAATATCCAACACAGGAGGCGAAGGAAGGGATGGGATGGAACAGAGTGCGATGCAATATATCCCCGAAGGTGCCGTTCCTCCCTTCTTCAGGAGAACTCGCAGCCATAAAGTGGATTACGCTCCTCGTCTGTTCTCCCTGCTGGAGGATGTGTAGTGAAACCGGATGTTTGTTTACTTTATGCACTATTGTTGATGGTGGTGGTGTTTGTATCAGTTAATCTGATGATTTTAAAGCCATCATCATGATTTTCAGCTCCATTAAAAGGTTAGATTGTTTTACGCTCTCTCTCTCTCTCTCTCTCTCTCTCTCTCTCTCTCTCTCTCTCTCTCTCTCTCATTATTACATCATAATTACCATTAAAATTTTCACTGCCTATCCATATCAGGTGGTTTTGTCTACTTTGTATAATCCATACTGCTGTCTACGTCTCTCTCTCTCTCTCTCTCTCTCTCTCTCTCTCTCTCTCTCTCTCTCATTAATTACATCATCAATATCATTTAAAATTTTCACTGCCTATCCATATCAGGTGGTTTTGTCTACTTTGTGTAACCCATACTGCTGCCCACTTCTCTCTCTCTCTCTCTCATTATTACATCATCATCATTATTAAAATTTTCACTGCCTATTCATATCAGGTGATTTTTTTTACTTTGTATAATCCATACTGCTGCCCACGTCTCTCTCTCTCTCTCTCTCTCTCTCTCTCTCTCTCTCTCTCTCTCTCTCTCACACGTCATTTGCATACACTTAGCAAACATGAGTCTCTTGGTCGATTCTCAAGAGAGGGAAGGAATAATATTTGCATAAATCAACAGAGAATTAAGTGTCTCGTGGTCAACTGTGATGAAGAGATAAAGTGATGAAGAGATAATATCCGCACAATTATTTGAGCCCTAATTGGAATGGAGTGTTAAATGCTGTAGATATTTCCTATCTGCCTGTCTTATGTGTCTGTCTGTCTGTCTCTCTTTGAGTGTTATGGCACAAATCATGACTGTGATAGAATCCTATAAGATGTAGTTCAGTTATTTACAGGGTCACTGTCTTAATTTATTTGTCTTTTCAGTGGAATGATAAATACGCTATTTGGAATAATGGTCATATGAGAAAATGAACCATTGAGCGAATTTTTTTTTTATTTTCCTCTTGTTATAATCTAGTTTTTACAGATGGATAGTTTATAAAGTTACCAATTAAAGATTCATTTTTTTACCATTCTCTCTCTCTCTCTCTCTCTCTCTCTCTCTCTCTCTCTCTCTCTCTCTCTTATGCTTTGGTCATGACTCTCTTTTGTTGCATACACATTCTTACAGACTAACTAACTAGAACTAACTAAAACTAAATTTGTTAAGACCTCTCTCTCTCTCTCTCTCTCTCTCTCTCTCTGTCGTCTGTTATTTACTGTCGTCCAGAAAAGTGTAACCAGTGAGAAACCATTCCCCAATCCTACTTCCTTCCTGAGCAAAAACGAGATCTATTTCCAGCTGCCAAAATAATTATACCCCATCCCAGTCGTTATATCATTGATGGTCTCAAAAAGCGAGGTTGGGAAAGGAATTCCCATCAGTTTTCCCCTCTCTAATCTCTCCTCCTCCTCCTCCTCCTTCTCCTCCTCCTCCTCCTCCACCCTTTCCAAGTCCAGCTGAACCTACATGTAGTCAGGGAATTTAGTTTTTAGGGGAATTAGAAAAAATAAAATGAAAAAGGGAAGGTGAATATTTTGGATGGATAGGTTTCACTTCAGTCTGACAGTGTTGAGAGAATAGTCTGTTGGAACTTTAATTAATTTATAATATATTAATTAATAATAATAATCAATAGATAATAATAGTAATAATTAATTAATTAATATTAATAATTATTATTATTATTATTATTATTATTATTATTATTATTATTTACACATTGTCCGTTGAATTCTCTTATTGGCTCATCTCATTGTCAACTTCTGTACCTGAACAATCGTTGCTTCACACTCCAAGGTTAAGTGCAAATGAAATACATGTGAAAAAAACTCCAGTTCTTTACAGAGAGAGAGAGAGAGAGAGAGAGAGAGAGAGAGAGAGATGATAGTAGAAATATATATAGATAGATATATAGATAGAGAAAAATAATGAGAGAGAGAGAGAGAGAGAGAGAGAGAGAGAGAGAGAGAGAGAGAGAGAGAGAATATGTTTATTCTTCAACAATTAGATTGTAAGTCGTTGCAAGGGTTATGCGAACAAACTCTCCAGTCCTTTAGAGAGGCGAGAGAGAGAGAGAAGATGTTTATTCCTGAACAATTAGAGTCTAAGTCGCTGAACATGATGTACTAATATTAAATTATGTGCCGCATTGCACCAAAGTACTTTGTAATAATCCCCGAGCGTTGTCTTGTAGTTGGCTAAAGCTTCTAAGCTTACAGGGAACGTGTTTGGTAACCTTGTACGTTTCAATTAAGTGGCTACAACTGTTACTTATTCATTGCAATGTCCTTTTCGGTAATAACGGAAGCAAAAGTATGATTTACTTACTTATTGTTGTATATTTTTTACTTTGCTAAATGTTAGAAAGAAACTTAGTGTTTGTCAAAAGCCAAATTTGGAACATATGTATAAGCTCATTGACCAACCTCTTCCGTATGGAAGTGAGGTGTTGACGTCAACTACACTGACCAACCTCTCCTGTATGTAAGTAAAGTGTTGACGCCAACTACAAATCGCAAAAACAATAGTTTAAGTTATCAAAATTATTGTTGACACTTTTGTTTGTGCTAAATAAGAACAATTAAATTTTTTTAAAATGTATGAGATATGTAGAGTAAATCTTAAAAATGACGTGTTTGATAAGGTAAAATTTTGCTTTGAGATGGCTCACTCATGTGGGGAAACTGATGGGAGATGGTCTGGTGGAAAATTGCATACACACACACACACACACACCACACACACACACATAATATATATATATATATATATATTATATATATATATATATATATATATATATTAACATATAAATATATCGTATGTTCTGTGACCAGTAATTTCTCTTTATAAATGACTGCCCCTTATTTTAAATTTCCAATAAGGATTGGAATGTTAGAAACTCCGGAGAGAGACAGGAAAATTTATACAATTTTGTGTAAATCCCATGTAAATTCTCGATGGTCACATAACAAATACTGAAAATGGAAATGTATGGTTTATCAAATTCACATTTACGATTGGCGCTTGAGGGACGAGTTCGGGGATTCCACTAAGTTCAGTCAAATCACTTTTTGTCATCTCTCTCTCTCTCTCTCTCTCTCTCTCTCTCTCTCTCTCTCTCTCTCTCTCTCTCTGTATCAAATAAATGGTCAAATATTAGATTTAAAAATAAGTCCTGAAGATAAATCAGTTTTCTGCGAAAGTACGCCCAAGTTGCCACGCAATAAGTAGAATAAAGATAACCGCTGAAGAATGTATTGAAAGAGAATCAGCGGATTGAAACATGCACAACAAACCAGGGATTTTTAACCGAAGATCTAATGATATTATTCAGGTTCATTTGTTTATTTTCTACCAAATCATGGAGAGTCCATTAGAAAATTCTGGCAGTGAAAATCACTTGTACTAACAGCAACCTAATACTTTTTTTGGACGTCCCCCTAAGAAACAAAACCCTTTTGATTTTATTTATTAATCTATTTTCCAACAAGCTAAAAAGCCCATTAGGAAATTTTTTGCAGTAAAGATTCATTTGTGAAACTAACAACAAGCCAATATTTTTTGGACGTCCCTCTGAGAGACAGAAATATGCAAAAATACCTTCTGTACAAAAAAGTTCACCATAACCACAAAAAAAAAAAAAAAATGCTAAAAGCGTCTTGACGGTGTTAGAACATTCCCAGCTACCTTCTCTTCTTATCGCTATTCCTGGGAATATCTTTGCTGCCTGAGTAAGCTCATCTGTCCATTTCCCATCAGAAATTCAGGAGGAACCTTCGCCCTCCAGCAACTCAGCAATTCATGGCCCTGTGAATAGTTGACACACTAAAAATGAGGCAAAACTGCATATCATTCACGCTGATGGTGACAGATCATGATGATGCATTTTTTGGAAACATGCTATTTGATGAAGTGAAGGAAACTGTGTTGCATTCTTTGCAAATATGCTATTTGATGAAGTGAGGGAAACTGTGTTGCATTCTTTGCGAATATATTTCACAGAGTGATTTCAGACTTTGTTTGTATATGATTATAAAGGCTTGTTCAATTTCATGGACGCTCAACATTCCAGAGGTTTAAGTTATTCACCCTAATCTGTTATCGGTACAAAATTAGGGAAATAAGTAATAAATCTTAATCATTCAATTATAAAAATGAAAAAAATGACAGAGTTCGAGAAATGATGACGAAAAAATACTTTCTCGATCTCTGTTAGTGAAACTGAACTAAATAAAAAACAGACTTATCATAAATAACATCTAACCTAAGGGATTATGATAAAAAAATATCTCACCAACTTATGAGACACGAAAGACATTTCTGTACCCATCTGAATAATGCTTATACATTATACTACTTCCCGCGTGCGACGTGCGCGATCGCCTAAGTGCGCATGCGCAATTCCTCGGGAAGATCGCAAAGGTTCTCTTTCATGAATTATTTCGTAGCTGCTCAGACGACGCGCTGGTATACATTTTTGCAGGCAGTCTTTACCCCGCTTTCAAGTCTGGCTTTTTTTCAGAACGTTCTGTTATTGTTAATTGACAATGAACAAACAATTTTTTTTTTTCCTTTTTTTTTTTCTTACAGTTTTTTTTTTTTTTTTAGCGTATTCCACATTTTTGCGTCTCTCTCATTGGAGTGGAAGGAATATTTCTGTGACAGGCATATATACATATACAAAAAAAATATACATATAAAAACATATACATATATATATATATATATATATACTATATATACTATATATCATATATATCCACCTAGAGAGAGAGAGAGAGAGAGAGAGAGAGAGAGAGAGAGTTTACTTTATCCTAGTTTTTCATACATTTTTTCTTAAATACGTTCGTATATAAATATGTATATATATATATGGACATATACATATTATATATATATATATATATATATATATTATATATATCATATATATATATATATATATATATAAAAGAGAGAGAGAGAGAGAGAGAGAGAGAGAGAGATTTACTTTATCCTAGTTTTCATACATTTTTCTTAAATCGTTTACTATATAAATATGATATATATATATGGAGATATAATATATATATATATATATATATACCTAAATATATATATATATATACTATATATATATATATATATATATTTTATAAAAGAGAGAGAGAGAGAGAGAGAGACACACTGATATAACCTTTTCTCACACGATCCCACTTTTTCAGCTCCAAATGATTTACAACAGCTGGCTGTGGTCACCAGGAATCATTTGTTCGCTCAGATTTATAGGGCCATTCTGTTCCTATTTATGTTCTTGTATGTGTGTGTGTTTTTTTTTATTATTACCTTAGTACTCGCCTACAAAACTGTTCTCAATCTGTTAATGTTTCTGTTAAGTCCTGTCATAATTTCAGAGCTTATTTTAGAGCGTTTAAATATAAAACTTGATTTCTGCTGCCTGAAGCAACATTAAAAATGCTCAGGAAAGGTTGGCGATATTTAGAAACTGTCAACTTTAATTCTGTCATATAAAACACATTACATATGGTTCAGGGAAGCTTGAAAATTGATCAGTATGTAAGAAATATAAAGAATTATTTCTATATTTGTAACTCTGAAAGGAACAAATCACATTCGTCAGTTTCACATTCGTCAATGCAATAACCACATTCGTCTATGCAATTAACCACATTCGTCAATGCAATAAACAACAGCCGTCAATGCAATTAACCACATTCGTGAATACAATAAACAACAGTCGTCAATGCAATTAGCCACATTCGTCAATACTATAAACCACATTCGTCAATTACACATTCGGTTCAATGCAATAACCCACATTCGTCAATCAATAACCCACATTCGTTAATGCAACAAACCATATTAGTCAACATAGTGTAGTTATGAAACTATGCACAACGCAAAATATTATAATATATGCTAGCACAACATCAAGAGAATCGAATAATTATTAGAAAGTAACCTGAACGTAAAAAGTTTCACTATAACAAATTATGGCAAATATACCAGAGAAGAGATCCTATCAACAATTCTAGACCAGTGTCTAATTACCAAAATATTTCTTACCACAGTATCAAGAAAATCTCCTAATTGGTAGAGAGAATTAGATATCAAAGGACATTTGTAGCTTAATTCGTAAACATATACAAATATATAATAAAAATATATTTCCATATATACTATATACTATATACATAAAATTATTATTATTCTTATTTTCAATCATAAAGGTTGAATCTCACTGCAAAAGGACACTGGGTATCCCAACAAGCAATAACATACATACGAATTTTGCTCCTAATGCAATGAATTTTAGTTCTCGAAGATTTCTACCTAGTAAATCCATTAAATGGATTTCATGCTCAAAGAGCCTTAATTATCATCTTTTTCCTTTTAGTTAACATAAAATTAGCATGAGGGCGCTCAGGCATAATTCTTCATATTTAGGGGTTACTGTGGGTAATGGGAAATACAGAAATGAATGTTGATTTTTATTTCTCAAAGAGGAGAGTAGAAGAGAGAGAGAGAGAGAGAGAGAGAGAGAGAGAGAGAGAGAGAGAGAGAGCTAATCAAACCGCAAACAACCCGGTAAGAAGTCATCGATGGAACATAGTAATTTACCTCAACACGGACAAAATAAGGAATGTTTCCTAAAGGAAAATATATATATATATATATATATATATATATATATATATATATATATATATATAGAGAGAGAGAGAGAGAGAGAGAGAGAGAGAGAGAGAGAGAGAGAGAGAGAGAACTGGAAAAAAGGAATAATGAAAATGTCCTTTTACTGCAATAAAACTAACGAATGAACATATATATATATATATATATATATATATATATATATATATATATATATATATATATATATATAGAGAGAGAGAGAGAGAGAGAGAGAGAGAGAGAGAGAGAGAGAGAGCGCACAGACAACCTGGAAAAAGGAAATAATGAAAATGTCCCTTTTACTGCAATAAAACTAACGAATGAACAAAAAGACAAAATCCTTCCACACGGAGCACATATGAAAATTTTCGCGCTTCTTCCGAAAGGGATTACAGGCGATTAATACCCAATCATTGAACACAAACAGCACCGATTATCGAGGCTCTAATTATGAACGAAAACTTGCTACGAATCAAATCCCAATTAAATCAAGAAAAAAAAATAAATTGACTATAAAGGGGAGGTTGCATTTGATGACTGCCGAATTATCATTGCGTCCAAAACACAAGCAATAATTACTATTGTCGAGTTAAAGGTTCCGGTTGCTGGTACAATGAACAAGAAAATTATTCTATAAATATTAAGAATATTTTAACTGAAAACAGTGACAGTACTAGTGAGACTAACAGAATTAATTATTTTTAAAATTTATTGAAAAAAAAAATTTAGATATTAAATAGTTCCGCTCAGTTTTCAGTATAATTGCAAGAATACTCCATGCACAATGAACAAGAAAATTATTTTTATAATATAAAGAATATTCTAACTGAGAACAGTGGCATTACTAGAGAGATTAACACAGTTAATTACAAAAAAAGTTATAATTTTATATTAAATAGTTCAGTTCAGTTTTCAGTATAAATGCAAGTACACACCATGCAGAATTAACGAGAAAATTATTGTATAAATATAGAGTATTTTAACTGAAAGCAGTGGCAGCACTAGTAAAATTAACACAGTTAATTAAAAAAAAGGGATGATTTTGATATTAATAGTTCAGTTCAGTTTTCAGTAAAAATGCAAGCGCACTTCATGTACAATGAAAAAAAAAAATTGTTATAATATAAAGAATATTCTAACTGAAAACAGTGGCATTACTAGTGAGATTAACTCAGTTAATTACAAAAAAAATTATAATATTGATATTAAATAGTTCAGTTCAGTGTTCAGTATAATTCCAAGCCCACTCGATGCAGAATGATGCGAGAAAATTATTTTATAATATAAAGAATATTTTAACTGAAAACAGTGGCATTACTTGTGAGATTAATACAGTTAATTGATAATTTTGATATTAGATAGTTCAGTTCAGTTTTCAGTATAAATGCAAGCAAACTCCATGCACATTGAACGAGAAAATTATTTTATAGTATAAAGAATATTTTAACTGAAAACTCGGTTAAGTACAGCAAAATTATTTTTCCTTATTGAAATAATTCAGTTGAATATTCGATATAATTGTAAACACACTCAATGCAAGAGGTTACATTGATAATCATTGATTGGGATCTTGTTTCAGTAAGAATTTGTAAACGAAACACTTGTAATAGAATGTCTCTGTGCCTTAAGAATGGAAAAGCAAGCTAACTGCCAATCAATTCATGGTTTTTCTTTTTAAAGGTTCCCTTTCATTCAGACCAAGATGAACTCTCTCATTTAAGTAGAAGAGTGAGAGAATTAGACCTCAGTACCTTCCTAAGTTGTCGAACCAAACCAGAGAACTTTAAACTTTTTTTTTCAAATTTTTCTCAAATTCTTTTAGAAGAGGCCCTTCCACACTGACCAAGAAAAGAATTTTCTCAATTAACCACACGAATGCTAGGAATTAAACCTCAGTATCTTCCCAAGTTGTCGAACCAAACAGGGAAAATTTTTAACCTTTTTCCAAACTGTTCTCTTTCTTATGGCCTTCACTTGTTAATTTCAAATGCCCTCTGTGACACAACCAGACCAGGAGCCGTTTCTGAGTACGATTTACACCTTCCTCGAACTCCTCACTCTTTCTCCAGCGAGTGTCCTAATCTCTAGAAACCTGCTGGGTCACTGATTTTCGTTTCTTTTTTGACCTCGCGACCTGACACTTCCAGAGAGCCATCGAAGAAACTCGTGGCCACTTGACTATGAGTTGAACTTCTTGATTTTATTAACGACTGCAGTAGATTCTTGCAGGGCTCCCCTGAGAGGGTCTGATTCACACAAACACACTGGTTACTCTTAGCGTCACCTCCATTTCTTCGACTCGGAAATAACAGCTGAATTGTGGGATGGTGGTGGTGTTCTGTATTTGAAATCAGAGATAGAAAGGAAGGAGAAAAATGGAAACTTAAGAATTTAGACAATCATAAATCGGTTGCCAAGTGGCAGCCTCATTTCATATACGCCTCATTTTGCATTACGTTTTCTCTATCAGTTGTAGCACAAACATAGACTGACAAAACCTAATTATTGAATAGCAATAACGTTAACATTTCCAAAAGCGAGAATTGGTCCAGTGACGGATCAGAATATCAGAATATTTCGAGATGGCTCGGGCATGTGGAAAGAATGGAGTACAAAAGCGTGTGAATATACTTTGCTTGGAAACAGGAGAAAATGAAGTAGCAAGTATTGAATAGATGAAATTTGAGAAAGTGCTCTTATCCATGATATATTATGTCTGTCTGACCATTTGTAGAATTATTTTATAGACGAATTTATAAATTCGTTCATTAATTGTGACCCTTTGATAGTTTTTATTTATTATTCCTCTTTCTGCCCTGAATACTTTTTTCTCTCAGATTTGATTTCAACAACACTTAACAATCGAGAGAAATGTATATTTATCACATTACTCTCGGTAGTACATCAAGAAATGATTCCTTTTTTGCATGCGCTCTTCTTTCTACCATTTGGCCTTTAATTAATTTTCTTCCTTGCATAGTTTTTGTTAACTTCTTCTTCCTTCTATCCTAATTTTTTCCCCTCTCAGTCTCTCTCAGCTGTGATAGTGAGAGCATTTTATTTCCTTTATCTCTTAATATCCTAAATATTTTTCTCTCAAATGCGATTTCAGCAATACTTAACAATCAAGAGAAATGTATATTCATTACGGTACCTGTCATACGGACGCAGAAAAATGGAACAACGAACCCCCCCCCCCCCCCCCCCCTCCCCCGCCAAGCATTTTATTTCCTTTATCTCTGAATATCCTAAAATACTTTTTCTTTCAAATGCGATTTAAACAACACTTAACAATCAACAGAAATGTATATTTACACCTTACCCCCTACCCCACCCCTACCCCCAACCCGCACCCACCCCCACCCCCACAACATTGCCAGACTCCTCCCAAGTCTTCGAGATTGTTACCCGAGAGTCAAGTTAAGATTAGGATTCCGACTGCCCTGCTAATTTGTTGCCTCTTTATTGTAATACAGCGGCAATTAGACAAAACTTATCACGCAATTATCTTTCCCCCTTCCGATCCATTAAAGCCCAATTAGTTCCGAAGCCTTAACCCGTTCGCGCTTATTAAGACGACGTATCCGGATATATATAGTTTTTTCAGTTGTTTTGTGGAAATAAAAAGAAAAGAAAAAGGTGGGTTCTAAAATAAGCTTTGAGGTATTGGGTTCGATTTATGGATTAGGTAAGTGTACGAAAAGGATAGGATGAGTGTGGGTAAAATATATATATATATATATGTATGTGTGTGTGTGTGTGTGGTGTGTGCGTATGTATGTATGTATGTATATTATATATATATATATATTATATTATATATATATATATATAATAGATATATATTTTATATATATATATATATATATATATATATATATATGTATATTAGATAAATGAATATATAGATATATATATATATAAGATATATATATATATATATATATAAAGTGTTTATATGTGTGTCTGTTAGTCATTGTCATCACAATGCATTGATGGTTTTTAAGTTATAGATAACTCGTTTTCTTTATACAATGCGATACGTACATTTTATGCTACAAATAAATGTATCCTTTAAAGTGTTCATGTTTTTTTTTAATCACAGCGATTTTATGCACTGGAAAATGACATCCAACCAAGATTATTTTTCACTTTTTTTTAATCGTCAAGCCACAATAGGAAATATTGTTTTCTGGAGCATAATATGACATACTTACTTATAGGTCACGAGCCATTATCATACGAAAGCGAATGACCTCGACAAAAGAATCTATTTTATTCATATACATACACAAACGAGCAAGAAAGATGTATGTCACACAAACATACATACGAAGAACAAGTCTATTTTCTCATATTCAACAACTTGCAAAAAATATGTCATACTAACATATATATATAAAGAAGAGAGTCTGTGTTCTGATATATAACTACTAGTGAGAAGTATGTCATACTAACACACCTACGAAAGCACACAGACATATAATGAGGGCTAGAGCCTCTCTCTCTCTCTCTCTCTGTCTCTCTCTCTCTTTCGGTTGATTAAATATTCAGTTTTGCCGGTACATTTAATCCATAATTGACATGGCTGAGAGACTCATTATTTGAATCAAATTACCTCCAGATTATCAGCGGATCGCATTCCCCACCCAACCCCACCCCACAGCGCCTACCCCCCCTCCCCCTCTCCCCCCTGTCGCACATTGATAAAACGAATTCGTCATTATATTCTTTCTGTGAAATTCGTCGGGGCGTGAATGTAATTTACGTAGGCGACTCGCGTAATGATGCAACGTTGAGGGTGACAGATGAATTGCAATGAATACATTTATTATGTCTGTATACATATCCATGTAGACATAGTCACACACACACACACACACACACATTATATATATATATATATATATATATATATATATAGATATATATATTGCTTCACCTTTCACAGGAAAAATTTTCTAAACTCACACGAGTCAGTGGTAGCGCCCTGACCTGTCATGTGAAGAGACGGATATTGGTCCCGATTGTGAGTCAGAAATATATTATATATATATATATATATATATATATATATATATATATATATTATTACGATCTCGACTCTCGAGATCGACCAGGTTCTTAAAAATAAAAAAACCAAGCAATTGGCTGTAATGACTGACGACAGGTGACAAACAAACAAAGAGGAAGGAGCATAACAAAGTCAAAAAGTTACCTTAAAATTAATTTATTACATAATGTACAGCGAGTCAAGGTTCTGGGTGGCAAAAAACACAAAAAAAACAAAAAAAAAATCATCAATTAATAATAAAATATCATAAACCAGTTATCAATTAGAAATAGGCAGCATAAGACCATTAAAATTAATCTGAAGCGGCATAATGATAGCAGAGCAAAACGGGAACACTTCTTTAAACGATGAGGACACCAGTCCAATGCGGACAATCAAGACAGAGCGATACGGCAACACCTCGTCCTTGGAAACAATATGGACATCCTCCTCGACCCACTGGACGAAAACACGTCACTGCTGCTGCCCAGTGAGGTCGCTCTGACACGTCGTCCTCTCGACGACGAAAAAAAAAAACGCCCCATTGCTGCTGCCCAGTGAAGTCGCACTCGACAAGCGTCCTCTTGACGACTCTAAAACACGCTATTGCTGCTGCCCAGTGAGGTCGTACTCGACACGTCGTCCTTTCGACGACATAAACACGCCAATGCCGGCCAAAAAGCTGTCGACCTCCAACTCGAAGTCATACTCCATACGACGACTTCAACCCAAACCTAACCAGGTATCCAGTACCTGGCGCTGCCTCATGCTGGTCCACAGTAATCATACCTGACTGTCTCGTCGTTCTGCCCATCCAGAACCTGACTGGTTGTTCTGCCCTCCAGAACCTGACTGACGAAGTTTGACGCCATCCACCAGACGTCAACTCGCCCAGCAATAAAAAACAAAAACAAAGAGGCAACAATCCACCAAAGGAACAATTGGTAAACGATTGTTCCTAAACACCTCCCCACCTAACAGAAAAAAAAAAAATCATATTATTAATTTTTTTACAAACAAAATCCCTCTTCACGATGCTGCCACACCCCCGTCAGCCCAAAAACAGAACCAACCCTGGACCTAAGGTCGCCAATATTACGATCTCGACTCTCGAGATCGACAGGTTCTTAAAAATAACAAGCAAATTGGGCTGAAATGACTGCGACAGGTGAACAAACAAAGGAGGAAGGAGCATAACAAAGTCAAAAAGTTACCTTAAAATAATTTATTTCCATTTACATAAGTACAGCGAGTCAAGGTTCTGGGTGGCAAAAAAACACAAAAAAAAAATTTAGCCAATTAATAATAACAAAAATATCATTAACCAGTTATCAATAGAAATAGCAGATAAGACCATTAAAATTAATACTGAAGCGGCATAAATGATAGGTCAGAGCAAAACAAGGGGAACACTCTTTTAAAACGATGAGGACACCAGTCCAATGCGGGACAATCAAGACAGAGCCGATCGGCAACCACCTCGTCTTGGGAAACATATGGACATCCTCTCGACCACTGGACGAAAAAAACACGTCATGCTGCTGCCCAGTGAGGTCGTCTTTGACACGTCGTCCTCCTCGACGACGAAAAAAAAAAAAAACGCCATTGCCTGCTGCCCAGTGAAAAGTCGCACTCGAAACAAGTCGTCCTCTTGACGACTAAAACACGCTATTGCTGCTGCCCAGTGAGGTCGTACTTCGACACGTCGTCCTTTTCGACGAACATAAACACGCCAATGCCGGCCAAAAAGCTGTCGACTCCAACTCGAAGTCATACTCCATACGACGACTTCAACCAAATAACCAGGTATCCAGTACCTGCGCTGCCTCATGCTGGCGTCCACAGGTAATCATACCTGACTGCCTCGTCGTTCTGCCCTCCAGAACCTGACTGGTTGTTCTGCCTCCAGAACATGACTGACGAAGTTGACGCCATCACCAGACGTCAACTCGCAGCAATTAAAAAACAAAAACAAAAAAAAGGAGCAAACAATCCACCAAGGGAACAATTGGTAAAACGATTGTTTCCTAACAATATATATATATATATAGATATATAATATATATATATATATATATATATATATATCATCATCATCATCATCATTTGCTTTCATTTCATATCAGTCGTGTGAACACAATAAGTAAAAAGGGTACTTTTAATTCTGGGGGTAACAAAGTTTAGTGTCTCCTTTTCAGAAAGAATTTCCTTGTGTTACTGAGTCCATCTAATTTAATAGTTTTTTTTTTTTACCCAATTCATAATGACGCGAAAGTTTCTTCATTCTATCAATATGCAGTAGAAATTAACCCAGACCGAACTTACACTACGCGTAAGTTTTAACAGCTGTTTACTGTAGAGAGCCTTTTACATCGTAAAAAAAAATCTAATCAGTAAAGCCACTGATATCCATTGCTCCGAGGTCCGTTTGCTAACCGACTCCGAGCCAGATTTAAAATTAGCCGCGTTTCGTTATTTATTCAGCGTCGACACGAGAAAAGCCAATCCTGGATTACCTGTCACATCAAAAAGGTTCCGTTTAGCAAACAGAGCGAGTTTCTTATTTTGTTCTTATCGTATTTACCGAGCCATGTTTTTTCTGCTAGACGCAAACACAGCCTTTTTGGAGAGACTAGTTCCTAATCTTCAGCTGGCAAACACGTCGCTATTTAACCTCAGCTCGTGTGACGACAATGTATTCATTTCCTTTCGAATTTATAAACGAGGAAATGGTAGTAATCTCTTCTCCTCGTATTTGCCTGACATTTTTTTTTTCTCTACAATGAGCGGTTGCTTTGCTGTTCTTGGTTGGCCATAAAATAAGAACTGGATACGACGAGTATATACGTGTAATTATTTTTTATGGATTACCCCAAGACGACAAGATGTATAAGATCATTTAGGATTGGGCACAAACAATGTATATTTAGCACAGCGATTACTGTGGGATCTACAATACGCAAAATAATATCTACAGTACAGGAACTTTCTCTGTTTTTTATCATTTAGGACAGATTATAATTAAGTTATCATTTAGGACTGGAACCAAAATTCATACAGATTATGATGAAGTTATCATTTAGGATTTCGAACCAGAATTCATGCAGTTTATAATTAAGTTATCATTTAGGATTTCGAACCAAAACTCATACAGATTATAATTAAG
>NC_061103.1:39783886-39786386 GCF_015104395.2 Macrobrachium nipponense
AGTCTAACATCACATATTATGAAAGTGTATGAATGGGTAATGAAGAAAAATATTATGCACATTTAATAAAAAATAATTTGTTTTAATATGGACAACACGGTTTCGTACCCGGAAAAAGTAAACACAAACCAACTGTTAGTCCACCGTGAGAACATATTCAAAAATATGAAAGCGGAAATGAAAACAGATGTGGGTTTATCTAGACTTTTTTGCAAAAAGCTTTTGACAAAGTAGACCATAATATATTAGCGAAGAAAATTAGAAAACACAATATCGTGGATAAAGTAGGAAGATGGTTAAAAGAATTTTTACACAACAGAAAACAGATAGTTATTGCAAACGACGAGAAATCGGATGAAACCAAGGTAATATCCGGTGTGCCAACAAGGTACGGTGTTAGATGCAATACTGTTTGTTATTATGATTGAAGACATAGACAGTAATGTTAAGGATTCGGTAATGAGTAGTTTCGCTGATGACACAAGAATAAGTAGAGAAATTACTTGTGATGAAGATAGGAACGCGCTACAAAGAGACCTTAACAAAGTATATGATTGGGCAGAGGTAAATAGGATGGTATTTAACTCTGATAAATTTGAATCAATAAAAGTATGGAGACAGAGAAGGAAAGCTATATGCAGATAGGGGACCATAATAATGAGACAATCACAATTAAGGAAGCAGTTAAAGACCTTGGTGTGATGAATAGGAACATGTTATGCAGTGATCAAATAGCAATTCTTTTGGCAAAATGTAAAGCAAAATGGGAAAGTTGTTACGGCACTTCAAAACAAGGAAAAAGCTGAACACATGATTAGGCTTTATAAAACATATGTTCGTAGTCCACTTGAATATGCAATATGATATGGTACCCACACTATCAAAAGGATATTGCACAAATAGAGAGTGTACAAAGGTCCTTTACAGCTAGAATAGAGGAAGTTAAAGACCTTGACTACTGGGAAAGACTACAATCCTTAAAATTATATAGTCTAGAAAGGAGAAGAGAACGCCACATGATAATTCAGGCATGGAAACAGATAGAAGAATAACAGAAAATATCATGAACTAAAAATATCAGAAAGAGCAAGCAGAGGTAGATTAATAGTGCCCAACTATGCCAGGAAAAAATAAGGAAAGCACACAGGACATTAATCCACTACGCACCAGCATCGATAATGCAGCGTCTATTCAATGCGTTGCAGCTCATCTGAGGAATATATTCAGGAGTGAGCGTAGATGTGTTTAAGAATAAGCTCGACAAATATCTAAACTGCATCCCAGACCATCCAAGATTGGAAGATGCAAAATATACCGGAAGATGTACTAGCAACTCTCTAGTAGACATTAGAGGTGCCTCACACTGAGGGACCTGGGGCAACCCGAACGAACTGTAAGGTGTAAGGTAAGGTCTAAGGTACCTCTCTCTCTCTCTCTCTCTCTCTCTCTCTCTCATCTCTCTCTCTCTCTCTCTCTCGGGCTGTCTGTCTAGCTGTATGTCTGTCTGGTCGGCTCTCTCCCTGAAATATTCTCTCTCTCTCTCTCTCTCTCTCTCTCTCTCTCTCTCTCTCTCTCTCTCTCTCTCTCTCTGTATGTTTCGGTGCACTCTCTTTCTCTTTGTATGTCTATATATAATATATATATATATATATATATATATATATATATATATAGATATATAATATACATATATATATATATATATATATATATATATATATAATTATATATATATATACATAGATATAAAAGCCTAGATGCCGCATCGGGCGCTAGCTGAATAGGCTGGCGCACGTCATCAGGCCCGCCATCTTGGGGCGGTAATTCAAACAATGCAGCAGGCTGCAGTATATGACTTTTTTGTTTTTTTTCGCCACTATTCGCTTAATATTGCACGGATTTTCTGTCTGATGGCTCGTTACAAAGCTTACATAATTCCCTACAAGGATCTAATAAAATAAAGTTGTTCCTTATTGTTTGGAAAGTTAACTTACAATGACTTTGTTTAGCAGGTAGGGGGAAGGGGGCTAGTTGTACACAAATGTTAATATTTACCCATAACTATTGCTGTAAACAATAATTTGAAATGCTGTGATAAGACAGCCTACGAAAAAAAAATGGTTGAAAACAATATTGTTTAAGGGCCATTAGGTCAATAGGGTAAAATGTTGGACACTAATTTGATGTTTCTTGATTTCTTTCGCTGCATTATAGCGATGTAATATTAGTGTTAATCTGGTCCTTGTAATAAGAACTAAATGGCCAAGCAAGGCACATAATGAGTTTTTGTTGATGTTTTGATATAGCCTGCTGATTTCATATCAATGCATGTAGATTATCATTACAATGTAGTATCATTAAACTGTTGGAAACAGCATGAAAAAAAAAACTTGTTTAAATTGCTGGGAATATTTTATAAATAAATGCACAGATGTACAATAAATGTTATATATACATTTCAATGTAAGAACAAATATCATGAAAATAAATCATTGTGCAA
>NC_061103.1:39793886-39826386 GCF_015104395.2 Macrobrachium nipponense
TTTTCTTTTCGAGTTTTTTTTTTTTTTTTTGATGAAATTTATGCGCTGAGAGAGATTAGGGTTTCGTTTTTATTTTATTTTTTCTATTTATTTTTTTATTTCGTGGTCTAATTTTTTTGGTTGAAATTTATGCTCTGAGAAAATAGTGGTTTGTTTTTTATATTTCCTATTTCGAGTTTTTTTTTTTTTTTTTTTTTTTTATGAAATTTATGCTCTGAGATGATAGGGGTTTGATTTTTATTTTTATTTTTTTTTTTATTATTTCGAGGGTTGTTTTTTTTTTATGAAATTTATGCTCTGAGAAAAAGCGGGTTTGATTTTTTCTTTTCTTTTTTTCTTTTAGTTCCGAGGATTTGCTTGTTGACTGATTTTTTTTTTTTGTCCAATTCCGAGGTTTTGTTTGGTGAAATTTATGCTCTGAAAAAAGGGGGTTTGATTTTTTTCCCATTCCGACTTTTTCTTTGTTGAAACTGACTGCTTTTCCCTTGCGACAAAGGATACTTCATTCAAATCATGAGTTTTTTTTTTTTTTTTTTTTTTTTTTTTTTTTTTAGTCCTGGTTTGTGGACAAGAATGGGATCACTTGTCCTTAATAAATGCATTGACAAATGAAGCGCAGTCTACGCTCGCCCTTGAGAACATAAGGGATTACGAGTAGGATACCTATCCCACAGGAGATGATAGGATCCTTCAGTCAAATTAAGAAAAGAATGAAATCTATTATATCCTTAATAAAAGCATAAACTAAATAATGCATCTGCTGTACAAACAAAGTCTAGATTCCTTTGCACACACACACACGAACACAATCATGAATGAAGATATCCTCAAAATATTGGATTCAATGTATGAATAATATTTAGTGAATAGCTTACGAAATAAAAATATTAATCTGTTATGTCCCTTAACAGCACTAAACTGTATAAACTAAGGACGTGAAACTTTTCCCAAATGTAGAGATAAAGCAGAAAAAATTAATCTTACAGAATGTACTGTCGACATTGGCACATTAGGTATTTGAACCGAGATCAAATTCATAAAATGAGAATAAGAAATACTTCCCATATGAAAAGATAAAACGACAAAAAAAAATTAAATTGAAAGAAACGACTAGAATGCAATTAAGAGCAATCACGTTGGTACGTTTCTAATTCTTCAATGCTTTCACCGCCATCTGAAAAAAGGAAATGATTGATCGCATTTCCTCCCATCGCATCGTCATCATTTTTGCAGTGTTACCAACTTCCATTTTTGCAGTGGTACCAACTCCCGCATCGACTATCAAGATCCCCGATGTACAAAAAAAATCAAACCTAATTCGCCTCCTTCCTCTCCTTTTTGGGGAAGACTTCTTTTCTCTTAAGTGGATTTTCGTAAAGAAGTATCCAGGGAAAATGGGGTAATACAGAAAGCTTAATGATAATGTGATTTTCCCTTCCTTATTAGATATCAGAGGAAATCCCCCACACACCTACGAGTAGGGAGGAGAAGGAGTGAGGAGGAGTGAGGAGGAGTGTCAGTAAAGGTATATACTACAGAGCCTGATTAAGGGACCCACGGAAGTTGATTATTTCGTGATCAGGACCCGCTTCCCTGTGACCTGTGCGGTCAATTTTTCTTTTTTTCCTAATTTTTCTAGATCTTTTTATTGCCTTATCCGGATTCTTCGTAGATAATGTTAGCTATGAAATAAATCGTGTTACAGAGAGTTCATTAAATTCCTCGTCGTATTTCCGAATACAACTACAGTAAATAAAGTTTAGATTGACTGACCTTATACTCAAATCTGAGTATTCGTTATATATACTGCTACGTATAAACACTTCGTTTACATGATTAATCTGCCTCTCTTGTCTAAAAGAGGTTTAAGTTCACTGCCAGTTGCAGTGAAATAGAACTCTCTCTCTCTCTCTCTCTCTCTCTCTCCTCGTCTCTCTCTCTCTCTCTCCTCTCTCTCTCGGTCCCTCTCTCTCTCTCTCTCTCATTCACTGGGCTTGGAAAAAGATTCAGAAAATAAGGAGAAAGTTATTTAAATATGTGTCGTAATGTATATATAATATAATATATATTATATAAATATAATTTATAATAAATACATTATAATAAATATATATATATAATATATATTATATATATTATTTATATATATATATATATATATATATATAGGTAAAAGTTTTCAAAAAATTTTTTTCTTTAGCCTTGTTTTTGGTTTGCTTTAAATTTAAGTTTCCTGTTTTTTAGATTTGTGAGGTTTTTTTTAACTGAGTCCATTTTTTTTCTAAAATTATTTTTTCTTTGTAATCTTACAGCCCGATGATGGGAACATATGGTCTTGAATTTTTGGCCCCATAAATTTACGATGCTACTGATGACTGTTTTGCTAATAACTTTATTTTATATATATTATATTATAATATAATTATATATAAATAATATATATATAAAATAAAAAATTAATATTAATTTTTTTTTTAATTTAAAATTAAAATTTTATATATATATATATATATATTATATATATATATATATATATAAATATATATAAAACTATATATAATATAGTAAATATATATATATATATATATACTATATACTATTATATATATTTAAAATATATAATATATATATATATAATATTAATATATATATATATATACATATACTCATATATAGTATATAGTTTTATATATATTACATATATATATACTATATTTTTTATATATATATATATATATTAATATATAATATATATATATTATTAATAATATAAATAATATAATATAATATATATTATATATATATATATATATATATGCAGGAATAAATTAGCAAACAGTCATCGTAGCATCGTAAATTTATTGGCCAAATTGTCAAGACCATATGTCTCTCATCATGGGACTGTAAGATTACAAAGAAAAATAATTTTAAAAAATGGACTCAGTTAAAAAAACTCACAAACTCTAAAAACAGGAAACTTAAATTTAAAGCAAACAAAAACAAGTTAAAGAAATTTTTTTGAAAACATTGAAAACCTAATGCTGAAAATATATATATATATATATATATATATATATATATAGTATATATATTATATAAATTATGATATTAAAATGAAGTAGTACCTTACTTTATCTAAGCTAAAAATTGAGTGACATTCTCAGTTTTAAGGCGGGGGATGACGTCAACTTAGGCTGTTTAAGGAAGGAACAAGCTGCTTGATAGTTAACGATTCCAGGATGGAGAGAGAGTGGTCATTGGGTGCTCGGGCGATAACATTAAAAAAAATCTTCATAAGAGAATGATATCTTGCATTTCTTACAGTGATCTCTTGTAAATTTACGATGCTTTGTAATCTTACAGCCCTGATGATGAGACATGTGATCTCGACAATTTGGCCAATAAATTTACGATGCTACGATGGCTGTTTGCTATTTTATTCCTGCTATATATATATATATATATATATAATATATATATATATATATATATATATATAATATATATATATATATATACATATATATATATATATATATATTATATATATATATATATATACTATATATATATGCATATACATATAGTATATATATTGTATAACTATATATATATATATATATATATATATATATATATATATATATATATATATATATATATATATATATATATTATATATATATATATATATATACTTTCGAGAAAAACCTCTAAAATTACATGCGGCGCCCATGTCCGTAAACGGAACATGATAAATTAAAACAAGTCTATATCATAAAACTTAAATAATGCCAGTTCGTTAAAATTTACATCTCACCAATAAAACCGAAGGGAGAAGGTCTAATTAACTCCTATATAAAGGTGCGTCTCCTCAGGTCTCCAAAGCCATTCGACATCTTTGTGGACGAAATAATCGAGAATTTAGCGAGAAAGGACGATGGATGCAGGTGCTCATTTGTCGATGAGGAAATGATGTCACGAACAGAATGTGGAATTGCTGACGTTGCTGAAATTGCGATGTTGATTAGAAGCAAAAGAACGCAACTGCAAATTGACAAGCTAGAGGGTATTGTACTGCTGATTAGGGGCGATAGAAAGCAGTTGCAAAATGAGAACGCAAATTTTTTTTTTTCTTTTTTTTTTTCTTTTTCTTAGAGGGGAATGCTGTAGGGAAATGGGATATGTTGAAATATACTTTGTGTCTTTTGGATGTTCGTGGGAGTTTAAATAGATAATGTTATTATCTATTTAATATAATATATATATATATATATATATATATATATATATATATATACTATATATATATACATACATACATACATATATATACACACACACACACACGCACACACACGCACATATATAATATATATATATATATATATATATATATATATATATATATATTATATATATATATATATATATATATATATAGAGAGAGAGAGAGAGAGAGAGAGAGAGAGAGTCATCTTCCCGCATAGAAAAAAGTACTGAGCAATGAAACTTGCACAGTAATCTAACCAAAAATATATCACAGACAATATAAAAGTAACATGGACCATCCAAAACACTAGTAGACGCGAGAAGTTGATTTCGTTGAGAGAAATAAAAAAAAAAAAATCCGACGGAATTAAATCAATCGATCCATATTCCAACCAGCTATTAGAGAAATTCCTTAACTGCATGCCCCCGCCAATCTCGCAGCCTAAGCTTGTATGGGTTAGAATTCACGATCTTCATATGTTTTTTTTTTTCAATAACTGATCTCTTCTTTCTTTCTGCATTTACCATTATCTTCTGTTACTGCTTTCAGATGAACACTAATCTTAGAAGCTTGAATTTCAAGTCATTGGACCCTTTGGCGGTGGACTTGTTCCATATGAATAGTGGTTGACCTTCTGAATAATAATAATAATAATAATAATAATAATAATAATAATATAATAATAATAATAATAATAATAATAATGAAATAAGGAACCTCCGTAACGAGGCTATAATATTGACAATCAAAAGCCACAGTAGTGTTAAAATATCCGAAAGTCTCTCCCTTGTATTTTTTACCATTGTACAATAATATATTTTAAAACTACTGTGGCTTTTGATTGACAATAATAATAATAATAATAATAAAAAGGTATCTGGAAAAACTAGAGGCTGAAATAGCTCCACGACTCATGCAGAAGAGTGTGATCCTAGAAATGGTGCACATAGTAAGAAAAGTGATGGACTCCTAAGGAGGCAGGATGCAACCCGGAATCCCACACTATAAATACCACCCAGTCGAATTGGAGGATTGTGATAGACCAAAATAAATAAATAAATAAATAAATAAATAAATAAATAAATAAATAAATAAATAATAATAAATGATCCAGGCAGCTCACGAAATAGAATCAGGAACTCTCTACCTTCTCTTATACCCTGAAAACATCTACCGAGCATGAATTTTATGACTTGGTGACAAACTTTATTTCAAACAGAGGTATGTATAAGTAATTCATGACGACTGATAACCCTTAATTCTAATTACTAAGTAGGACTTTACTGTCAACGAACTCTCTACTTTCTCTTGTGTTCCCAAAAACATTTACCAAGTAGGAATTTCGTGACTTGATAAGAAACTGTTTTTTGAATAGAGGTATTTATGAGTAATTCCTAAAGCCTGATAAGCCGTATTCTTAATTACTTAAGCGGAATATTACCATCAAGTCCTGTAGCACACTTGTTTACAAGTAGCGCGCTTTATTCAGACTGCCAGTTTGTATAAAAAATTTCTTCTCCATTAAAATGGTAATTCAAAGAAAGATATGCTTACGTAATATTTACGTAACACACACACGCAAAGGTCACGTTACGTAACGCTGTTCACGGTGAAAATGGAGTCAAAAGTATTTTTTGACCTTTGCGTTTTTATAAATAAAAAAAAAAGTTCCTACAGGCTTTCTGAAATTTCTGTAGATGTGATTTAATTTTAGAAATAAAGAAAAATTATATCACTGCTCGAAAAGATAAAATGGAACGTTCATTCAGTGAAATGGCACTGATAAAGATGAAAATTTTGTTCTGAGCAAAATAAATAAGAACTTGCCTTAGCATTATAGACAAATATTTAAAGATATAGCATAAATAATTCTTTTTGTCTAAGGAAACAGACTAGCATTATAAACAGCTGTAGTTCCTCGCTGGACAAGTGCTTTTCGCGCTCGGCTGCCAATCCGGTGGTCCGAGGTTCGAATCTCGGCTCGGCCAACGCGGAATCAGAGGAATTTATTTCTGGTGATAGAAATTCATTTCTCGATATAGTGTGGTTCGGATCTCACAATAAGCTGTAGGTCCCGTTGCTAGGTGACCAGTTGGTTCCTAGCCACGTAATAATATCTAATCCTTCGGGCCAGCCTTAGGAGAGCTGTTAATCAGCTCAGTGGTCTGGTAAAACTAAGATATACTTAACTTAATAAACAGCTGTTTTAAGATAGTAATATAAAAACCATTGAGTTGTAATCTGAAATGCTTTTTTGTGGGGAGAGAGAGAGAGAGAGAGAGAGAGAGAGAGAGAGAGAGAGAGAGAGATTTAGAACAGACCTAATATTATAAACAGCTGTTTTAAGATAGTAGTATAAAAACGGTTGAGTTTTAATCTGAAATGCTTTTACATGTCCAGAGAGAGAGAGAGAGAGAAGAGAGAGAGAGAGAGAGAGAGAGAGAGAAGAGAAACACGAATTTCCCGAAAACGCCTTTCCTCCGGCACGGTTGATTTTCGAATATGAATTTAGAAAGCGGTTCCCTTAATGCAGAGCTAATGGACAAATAAGATTCAATTACTGGAAAACCAGGAATTTCAACTGAAATTTACATGCGCTCATTGAGCTGGTCTTTGTTGACCGTGGATGGAGAGAGAGAGAGAGGAGAGAGAGAGAGAGAGAGAGAGAGAGAGAGAGAGAGAGAGAGGGCGTGGGTTTTGTGCTTGTTAGCATTTTGCTTGCAAGCTTTTGCTATTGTTTCAAACTGACGCTGAAATTGTTTACCCAAAATGTTTAGAAACGTGAAATGAAGTATTGGTGATAGATTCTGCTCTGGAATTCTAGAATACTCGCCTCTGGTCGATTGTATCTTCCACAAATAAAACATAAATTGCACGTTACATAAAAATAAGTATTACTAATCGATTCCTGTTGTGTAGCCTAAGACAAAGGTTTCCAGTCATTTGAATTTGCATGGATAAAAATGGCTACATATTCAAAAAATAAAGTATTTTTGCTGTACAATTTGCTTTTGTTGTCTGAGAGCATCAGAATATCAAGGTTCAGTTCTTTGCGAAGGATTGGTATAAAAATTTAACAAGTGACTCAACACAAAACATCTCTACATTTTAGTTTTCTGTTAAAGAAAACTATTGTGCCGTATTTGTCTTGTCCCTCCGTCCGCACTTCATTCTGTCCGCCCTCACATCTAAAAAGACTACTGAGGCTAGAGGGCTGCAAATTGCTATGTCGATCATTCACCCTCCAGTCATCAAACAGACCAAATAGCAACACTCTACCCTCAGTAGTTTTGATTTCATTTAAGGTTAAAGTTAGCAATGGATCGCCAATAAGTGTCCAGACATGTTTGTGACGTTTGTGCGATAAATTGCCGGAGTGTGTTTGTGACGTTTTTACGACATTTGTGTGACATGTTGCCAACATGTAATCACAATATGCTTGTGATATTCGCATGACATGTTGCCAACATGTGTTCACGACACGTTTGTGACATTTCTGCGACAAGTTGTCGACATGTTTGAGGCTTTTACCCGACAAGTTGCCAAAAAGTTGACGACATTTTGACACTGGCGAACTCGAACGAATTAGTCCACTGGAATGAGACCCAAGGAAAACGTGAAAATGTGGACACACGAGATTTGTCGCCCGAACACACCGCATCTTTTATGAAGTAATGACAGTCTCACTCGCCATTACTCAGCTTTTTACGAGCTCTTATGTCACTCGTCCCTTTGATAAATTATAGGATTGGAGCGATATATCTTCCCTCCCGGGTAAGAAAATTACTGTGATATGAGGTCATTCCCAAAAGGCCTTATCTCCACTCGAGGTACCGAGAGCAGTAAATATTGATTTATTGTTTTTGTTGGCACTTCAGAAAATAAATTGGTAAGATTTTCTTCTGATGTTTTATTATAGAAGATGACCATTACGAGACGTGGTTCTTCTTTGGTTCAGTGGAATATATTCATTTATAAGTAAGAACCTGGGCGCATAATCAACGACTCCTATTTGGAATTCTTCGAATAAGAGGTCGCAGCTTCCTGGGTAAAAATTGTGAAAAAATATTTCTCGTTTAGAGGGATTCCTCAAATAACGAATATGACTTGTTTTTTTTATTGACAATTTCGATAAGAAACGAAATCATGATCTAGCAAAAGAAAAAAGGTCGATTCGCTGGACATTACCCAAGTTATTTATTCTACGTCACTATTCCCTTTGACAAACGAAAATGTAAATTGTTGTAGGATACCCCATCACACAGGGAAGAGGATTATGCTGAAATGGGAATCATCCTTTAGAAATGTAGTTTTCAGGAGATGCCCAGGAAGACAGACAAGTAGCCTCAGGCTACATCGGTCATCTGTCTTGAATAGAATAGACGGAATTTTTCCTCACAACTCTACCTCCATCACGGCTATGTGAAAAAAGCTGCGTGTCAGAGCAATGTCCCATTGAGAAATGCTATCATATTTGTATTTATATCTTTCCTTCATTTCGTTGCAGAACACAAATATCGCTACTAATTTCTCATTTCGTTTAAGAAAAGGTTCTTGCTAATTCTCATTAAATCTCTGGTGTCTTGCTAACGTCAAGCAGCAAGCATCTCATTAAATATAGATAAAAAAATATATGAATGTAAACAAACAAGGAGCGATCCAACCACCTGCTTACTCGGAGTGCGTGCTAAATTCATGGTCAAATAGAGCGTTGTTTCACCAACGAAAATTCGAAAATAAAAATAAATAGGATATACTTTGTCAGAAGTAATTTTTCTGTACAGTTTTACATGCACAATATTTTTTTTTTTTTTTACATATTCACTCAAATAAATAAATCATAAATATTCTATCTTAAAATTCCGGTATTTTTAACTCAAAGCGAAACATCTTTTCCAGACCTGTTTAGGCTTTCCTATCCCCACAACAAGAAAAGAAAAACAGAAAGAACAACAACAAAGTAGCTTGTAGGCTTACTCCCCGAGTAAGCGGAAACATCTGCATGCGAAGGTGCAATCAACTGAAGAATTCTCGACTCGAGGTTTACGTCTTACGAGAGGTAAATGTCTTTGTCTTTCCCTTTTTGCTTAAAGGACAAAAGATGCCACATTTCATCACGGGCTGATTGTCAAGGATTTTCACTGCCTGATTTTGATGGTATTATTTCCCCACGAAGGGACTGGAAGACGTCTCGTATCTCGTCAGGATTCCTATATAAAGTGACGAGATTTTGTTTTATTATTTATTTTTGTGAGTGTGTGTGTGTAAGTTTTAGTAACTTTTTCTAAAGGGGAGTTAATGAAAGTGAATTTAAATTTTATTTTATGTATATATATATATATATATATATATATCATATAGATATATATATATATATATATATATATATTATATATATTATATGAATGAGAGAGAGAGAGAGACGAGAGGAGAGAGAGAGAGAGAGAGATATGATGTATGTATATATACTATATATATATATATATATATATATATATATATATATATATTATATATATTGTCTGTCAATATCTAATATGACCATTAACATACCACCTCACTCATTTTACTGATCTTCCACTAAAGAATATAATTGGAGGGCCTTACACCAAAAAATCCAAAGTTACTTTTTATAGCTATCTTATGAAACCTTGAAAAGCCTTTTCACGTTAAATCAGCATCTAATACAAGCAATGCAATCTGTCAACGTCCCTCATACCACAGACTCTTAGGAGCTAACTCGAACCTAAGCAGAGGTTATGTGTAATCAGTTTGACAGATTAAACAACCATCAAATCTTGAAGAAAAATGCGATGCACATATTTCTGAATGAAGTACGTCTCACCGTGTGTATTTATGATAGGTTACACCTTTGTTAAAAAGGTTTTAGTGTTGCATAAAGCCATATGAGGAAAATAAGTGTTCACGGAATACTGTGTATACCAGAGTACTTTTTCCAGATTATAGCCTCATAAAAGAAAAAAAAACTGAATTCGCTATTTTTTATATCCCTTGGGAATAAGGATTTTTTTTTAACGCGTGTGTAAAGTGAAGGATGGATGTCATGAAGGAGACATCACCCATGTCGTTCATTCAAGTTTTTTTTTTTTTTTTTTTTTTTGACGTCTCAGATGTATCAGTTTTCGTTTTCTACTTTATGTTTAGTCATTTATCACCTGTTCCTGTGTAACTTTTCACTCTCTCTTTGCAAGCTGATTTCCCTCTTGGGTTCATAGAAGTCTGCTGACTCGTTCCATAAAGGTTTTCATCTGAAGATTTAAAGAAAGAGAGAGAGAGAGAGAGAGAGAGAGAGAGAGAGAGAGAGAAAAGAGTAACAAAATTCCTTTCTTAAAATAAGGTATGATCCGACCTCCAGCTAACTCCAGGCAAGTGCTAAAATCTATGGTCAAATAGAGCGTTGCTTCACCAACGAAAATTGAAATAAATACGCTGTATTTTATTATAAATCATTTTTATGCACTGTTTAACATGCGCTTTATTTCTTTTTTACATTTTCATTCTCATAAATAAATCAGAATTATCTTATCCTAAAATTCCTGTATTTTAACTCAACGCAAAACACCTTTTTCAAAACCTTTCTAGGCACTTACTTAAATCTTTCCTCCCTCCCAACAACACCAAAGTATCTTGTAGGCTTACCCCCCGAGCAAGCGACAATATCTTAATTTCTGTATTCTCAATTGAAAAGGTTAAGTCCATTCAAATCTCTAGGTCCGTAACTCTTAAAACCACAAATGAATATCACCGAGAGTCGTACATCAAAAAAATTCTATTCTTTATTCCTCGGTCATTTCTGTCCCTTATAATTCTCCCATGATTTACCAAGACCCAGAACCCCAGGAATGCCTTCATATCGCGTTTCTTTCGAAGCGCGTCATTCCTGTGAGGAATGTCCATCGTGGTGAGATATGTCATCGCGCGAAATTCAAGAATGAGCGGAGTCATCCTACATTCATGGATATTCTTGGAATGTGACGTCATACTTTGCTCATATTCCTGTGTTCTTACATTGGGGACTGAGGTATTAAATACCTTGGTTTAGGGTAATGTTTTCGTTTGGATATTATTTTCGTATAGGCTTCCTTCAACCCTCGTGAAATAAATGTTTATTTGGCATTCAAAATCTTCAAAGTGATTATTATGATAAGAAAGTTGCTATTGTCACAAATTTCTTACGAAAACGAAAGGATAGGATAATATTATTGGTTTGATATTCTCGCATTTATTGGTCTCTACGTAGGCTTCCTTCAACCCTCGCAAAAAATATTTGCCATTCAAACTCTTCAACGTTTTCTTATGCTAAAATAGTGGATATTATCACCATTTTCCGACGAAAAGGAAAGGTTAGGATAATATTTTGCCTTAGATATTATCCCAGTCAGTGTTCTTTACGTAGGCTTCTTTCAGATATCGCAAAAAAAAAAAAAAAAAAAAAAAAATTATTTGTCATTCAAATTCTTCAACGGGATCGTTGTTCTAATGTATTGGATATTGTCAAGATTTTCTTTCGAAATAAAAAAAAAACATTGGTCCATTCACTCTTCTCACAGGTAGTGCGATAACATCAGACAGCTTTGAAATGTATATTTCATCTGAAGTGTCAGCGGATATTGTAACCCTTTTCTTAAAAAAAAAAAAAAAAAAAAAACTAACACACTCGCCCATTCACTCTTCTCACAGGTAGTGAGATGCCATTAGACGGCGTCCAAATCACAATATATTTCACATGAAGTGTCGTTTCACGACTGCACAAGGGAGAATTCAAGTAATTCAAGTCTCCAACATCTTTCCCTTCCTTCCTCGGGTTTTTTACGACTCGAGGAACCGTTGTTTCGCGAAACCGGAAAATAAAGAGAGTTTACACCACAGACAATAAAATGGCTTCGTTCCGTTTGATACGTAATAATAAAATCATTCCGTTTTCTGCTTCGTATTTGGTTCGGTGGAACCTGCGCATTTATGCATGGGTGAGTATCTGTTTTAAATTTCTCCGCATTTGCATTTTATTAGCCGTGATAGATTCGGAATGACTGGTATTATTATTATTATTATTATTATTATTATTATTATTATTATTATTATTATTATTATTATTATTATTATCTCATAGTACCACGAGTCTTGCTATGGAGAAACAAATCCGCATATATATTTAAAAATAAATCACTATTATTATTATTGTGAAATTCATAATAATAAACAGAGGTATGATTTTCAAAAGTCTGTCCATCTACTGTCCTCATGAAAACAAAAATGATATTATAGGTCCCCAAAAATCCTCATGAACAACAGTTATTAGCATAAAAAATAAAATGTATTTTATTAATCACCAATGACAGGTACTAACAATCTATATTGATACTTAAGTAGCAATATTTCAAAATCACGAATTGAAATCTATTTCAACATGACATCTGAGTGTAAAGAAAACTATCACATTAGATTAACAGTGACATGTGTATTGATGTTGTCAATTGTATTGGTGTTGTCAATTGTATTGGTGTTGTCAATTGTATTGGTGTTGTCAATTTATTGATGTTGTCAATTGTATTGGTGTCGTCAATTGTATCGATGTTATCAATTATATTGGTGTTGTCAATTGTATCGATTTTGTCAATTGTATTGGTGTTGTCAATTGTATCGATGTTGTCAATTGTATTGATGTTGTCAAATGTATTGGTGTTGTCAACTGTATCGATGTTGTCAATTGTATTGATGTTGTCAAATGTATTGGTGTTGTCAACTGTATCGATGTTGTCAATTGTATTGCTGTCAATTGTATTGATGTTTTCAATTGTATTCATATCAGTTGTATTTTTGTTGTCAATTGCATTGGTGTTGTTAACTGTATTGAAAAAAGACAGCTATAACACACAATTATGTATTGATGTTGTCAATTGTATTGGTGTTGTCAAAGGTGTTGGTGTTGTCAGGGGTATAGATTATACATGAAAAAGACAGCTACAGAACATACAATTGTACTGATGATGTCAATTGTATTAGCGTTGTCAATCGTATTTGTGTTGTCAATGCTCGATTATAGATGAAAAAGACAGCTACAGAGCACACAATTGTATTGATGTTGTCAATTGTATTGATGTTTTAAATCGTATTGGTGTTGTCAGAGCTAGATTATAGACGAAAAGGACAGCTACAGAACACAATATTGCATTGATGTTGTCAATTGTACTGGTGTTGTCAATGGTACTGGTGTTGTCAATGCTCGATTATCGATGAAAAAGACAGCTACAACACACAATTGTATTGATGTTGTCAATGGTGTTGGTCTTGTCAGTGCTAGATTATAGATGAAAAAGACATGCGAGTATTCAGAGCTCACCCACAACGTTTTGACTTTTCCAGTGGGAATTTTCAAACCCCAAATATGATCCAGTTACACGAAACCAGAATCAGAATTTCATATTTCCCCCCTCCAAAAAATTTTATGTTTGATCACAGAGGCCGTGATGCTTTTCTCCTTTCGAAATGCATTGGGTTTGGATATTTTTTGCTTTTGAGTGTAGCTAAGGTTACCAATTTGTGATACTGGCTCCACATTTTTAATTGAATTTCAGAGGGAGTTAATAGGCATTATTATTGTTTTTATTAACATTAATAATGTTAGAATGAGTATTTAATTCTACTGTGAATCAATAGGTGCCTTTATTACTGTTATTAGCATTGATATTAGTAAGATTAGTATCTGTTTATTTTATTATTATTATTATTATTATTATTATTATTATTATTATTATTATTATTATTATTATTATTATTATTATCTGTTTAGTTAGGAAAGACATTTTCGTAAATATTCCATGAAATTGACTAGAGTTACCTTCAGAAATTTCAATAAATTTCATAATTTTTTTTTAAATAAAACAGGCCATTTTATTTCCTATCATCAAAACAGGCAATATCAATTAGTGATGGATAAATAATGAGAGAAGTATGATGTGAGTATATTGTATTTAATCCTCTCGAACGTAGAATAACTGATCATAGTTAGATGTAAAAAGATGACCTTAAAGACAAGGCTGAAATTACACACAACATTGTTAAAAACATTCGTATAATAAAAAAAAGGGAGAAAATTAAACGCCATTAGGTTAACATGAAGAGCAACAAGCCAAGAAAAAGTACAAAAGACAATATAACGAAAAAGAAGCAGAGAAAAAAAAAGAAAGCCTATATAGAAAATAAGAAAAAAGTACAAATGACAATATAACGAAAAAGAAGCAGAGAGAAGAAAAAAGAAAGCCTATATAGAAAATAAGAAAAAGTAAAAAAGACAATATAACGAACAAGTAGCAGAGAGAGAAAAAAAGAAAACATATATAGAAAATATAAATGTCAACAGAAAAAGACTATTGTAACGAACAAAAAGCAGAGAAAAAAGAAAATTTATATTAAAAAAAAATTGAAACTTCAACAGAAATGTTGTTCATTGCATGACAACCTCCCATCCACAGGGAGGAGGCTTTAGAAAGTAATTAAACAAGACGGAGGAAGAAAACTTGAAGTAATGGAACAGCAGTAAATAGAAAGTTAGTGAAGAAACGGCCACCTTCAAAAGATAAGTTCGAGGCAAAGGAGTCTGGAAAAGAATATGTTGCAATTATCATTGTTGATATTTTGCAGGAAATGTCACAGCAGAGATATAGCATCGTCAAGGATAATTAAATGTATTTGCAAGAAAGATATTGAACCAGAGGACGAATCGTAAATAAATCATAATAATACGTAAATAAATAATAATAATAATAATAATAATAATAATAATAATAATAATAATAGATCAAAGGAGAATATAGTAAGTGTCAATAGTATCCAATGTACTTCAAGAACCGTTATTGAACACAGAGAGGTCGAACCGTTAAAATATGATAATAACATACTAATATAATAATAATGAATAATAATAATAATAATAATAATAATAATACAATAATATCACAATGGAGATATATATAGTAGCGTCAATCATAATTCAATATATTTCCAAGAATGTTATTGAACCAGAGGTCAGAACCGTTGAAATATAATAATAATAATAATAATAATAATAATAATAATAATAATAATAATAATAATAATATGCTGGAAGTAAACCCTCTTTTAAACATGTTTTATTAAAAGTAATTGCTGCCTCTGCTGCATTAATTTTATACAGGTTCTTCTCTATTTTTCTAATTATTGCTTTCTCATCGTTGCTTAAACTGGTGAGCAACGCACCGAAGGTTGACATATCTCAATTAGGTAGAACGTTTGGATTTTATTGGTGAAAATTTCAGTTGGGGTAGTCAAATTGTCGGGTATATCCCGTAGAGTTTATTACAGATAGAATTGAAGTTAAATTCTATTTCTTTTCTATTTTTTCTATTCATTTCCGGACGTTTCGTCTGAATAAACCTCAGACATCCTCTTGGGCGGAGGTAGGTGAAAAGGACTAAAGTGAGAAGGTGAGTCCAGCTGCTTATATTGCGGTGGCGCAGCGGGGGGCGTCGTGCCGCTGCCTTTTCATTGGCTCGTGGGTGGGTAGCTTCTTTTTCAAATGGCTGCCTGGCTGCGGGCTCAAGCCAGCTCCCGATCGCATGCTCAGCAGGCGCGCCGATCTTCTCAGCTGCATATCATCACGCCGGGCTTCGTTTTGATTGGGTAAAGGCCGCGTGACGTCACTGCTGGTATTATTAATCGTATTAATGTCACTGCTGGTATTATCCATCGTATTAATGTCGTCTTGGATTGGGGCGTTTTCGGGCGGCGATACGGTGATGTTTGCCGTTATTGGAGTGTTTCTTCGGATGCAGGTCGGGAGCAAAAAGGCCTCCTGTGTCGTGTTCATGGAGGGCCTTTGCTCCTGGATGAGTAACGCCTCCAGGAGGCGCAGACGGCGAGGGTCGGGTGCTCTCCCTATTATCCTGGTGTTACGGATGATACAGTCGCGGGAGATTGTGTCTCGGTGGGCGGTGAGGGCGTGGTTCTTGATAGCCCCTTCTTGGGCATGACAGGAGATTCTCTTCGCAAGACGCATGGTAGTCATTCCAATGTACTTCCCAGGACATCCTCGGGCGGGGCATATGTATTGGTATACTACGTTCGTCTGCTTGAGGGGGTCTCCTGATGGCGGTGAGGGGTTATTTTTCATGATAAGGTCTTTTGTTTTACGGTTTTTGTAGTATATTATAAGGTCCACTATCTTGCCTTCTTCAATGGGGAGGATGTTTTCCTTAATGATCTTCATCGCCTTCTCCTCCTCGCGGTATTGAGAGTGCATGAAGGATATTAACAATGATAATATCACAGAACATATATAGCTAAATTATATGAGAGTATGGCCAGATTACAAAGAGAAATGGACACCCAAGTTTTTTAAAATAAACTAACAGTGATATATATTCTTTTAGATCCATACGTATGAAAACGTATGAAAGATATTCTACTTCGAAAGTCGTATGGGCAATCTAAAAACCTGGAAAAATAGCCCTCAAATATTTTGCTGCTATTAATCAGATATTTAATACAATGACCAAAAAAAAAACAGTGATAATGAATCAGCCAGATGGATTTAGTCAATAGGAAATTGATGCTGTATTAAGTGGATTTCATTATTGGAAACAATCTAGAATTTCATATATTTCATTATAAAAAAAAATAAGGGCCTGCTCATACGGTTGGCTAAATCTAAATGCAAAAGATTAATAACAGCGACTGTTGGGCAAAATGCTGGAAGTCATTATAGGTTTTGGTTCTAAATTTAGTCCAGTTGCTGGGAGCAGGATTTAGTTGTGAACGATAGAGCAAATCATTTTTATTGACAGGCAGTTAATAAATATGAATAAATAAATGTATATGTATTAATTGAGACAGATTATTGCATTAGATTCATACGACACTGAAATTCTAACCTGACTGATATGAACAGAGGACTTACGTGCTTTTATGATTCCTGACTTGTATTTAGTGTAAACGACAGATTCGTTTCAAAAGTACATTGTGGGTTAATCCGACACCGTTGCGTTATACTTCACGCCTAAGACTTCGTTGCACCCAACGAGAATCTTATAACATTCACAACGACTACTTCAACCACAAATTTGACAAGAGACTCTCTTCGTTCATGTAAACGCAACGATTCATACCCTCGAGAAATGTAACAGAAAAGCCACGGGGGACATTTTGAAATCAGTCATCGATCGTCGAAGTTCGCGAGGAGTACCGCAGGGAGATTAATTGAGCCACATGGGTTTATAACATCTGGTCTTAAAATTAGAAGAAGCGGAATGAGAAGGAGGAGGGGGATTAGACGAGAGGGAGAAGTGGGGGAATGACTGTATGAATGGGAGAACGCGGGGGAAGAACGAGAAGAGTGGAATGGAAGCTAGTTATGGAGAGAGAAGGAAATATATGAGATTTGTTGCTGACTCCACGAAGTCTTTGGCAACAAGTTCACCTGATATTTTGAGGTCATTTTGTTTACGGTTATGCTTTGATATACCATATTTCCTGTTATCCCAACCATGAGTTATTTCCTATTTTCCCAAAAATGAGTCATAACTGTGTATATATACAGATAAGTATAACTTAAAAAAAACAAAGGTTGTTAGAATTTTTGCATGAAAGGAAAATATTTACCTAAATATGTATATGTTCAATAAAATTGAATGCTTGCTGAGAGAGAGAGAGAGAGAGAGAGAGAGAGAGAGAGAGAGAGAGAGAGAGAGAGAGAGATAGTATCCACGTCACTCGATCCTCCTCGTTCAAAAAACCCTTTAATATTCAAGAGGTTATTTGCGTAATTTCATCAAAAGATGGCACCGCTAGGGAAGGCACATACGTGACTTTATTGAAATCCCTTGATATACGGAAGGTTATTTGCATAACTTCATTGTGATATTTTAATATTCAGGTAATTATTTACATAACTTGAGGAGTTTTATCACACCTTGCCTGGATGATTTACTTTGGAAAAGTTATGGGGGAGTAGTTTTTATTTTTTTTATTTTTTATTCCTTATCGTGAAGATTAGATCAAGGTTTTGCGAGATACAATACTAATTCTTGAGGATACTGGTGACCCCCTCATACTGTTAGGTGGATTTTATACCAAAGGACAACACGACGTTAAGTGCAAGATTGTTGATCAATCTTCTTGGCAGATTAGTTGATTTTTATGCAATTTTTTATATGAAATTGTTTAATTTCCACAACTTTCTTACCTTTCATCTTTTTATCAGTACTAAGCAAACTAATCACCTTAATCATCAATGCCCATTCAAACACAAAATAAACATTATCATCACCTATAACCATAAGTATTCGTGTTATCGAAAAGCACTCGTAGTCGGTTTCACAGCAACGAAACATTAAAATCCTCATATACAAGGAAAATGATAAGTATACAGAATACTTAACAACTCTTCGAAACTGAAAAGATTTGGCTCTTTCAGAAATGAATAATCGTAAACTGAAGTGAATTGAAATGACTGTAAATATACATGGACATTTGAAATGTGCTACTAAACACGTCTTTTTCCTTATCGTTGTTTTTCGTAGTAAAATTATATAAAGAAGACAGAAAACCTGTGATAGCCTTAGTGTCTACAGTATCAAATAACAAATAAATTAATATATAATTGTTAGAGAGAATTGCCAACGTATTTGGAAATTTGAAATAAGCTACTAAACACGTCTTCTTCCCTATCATTGTTTTTCGTCATAAAATTATAAAAGAAAATAGTGTCTACAATACCAAATAACAAATAGATTAATACATAATTGTTGAAGAGAATTGCCAATTATTCGAAATACAAACCGTCAAAGAAGAAAAATGATAGAGAACGCAAACCAAACAGAAACACTGGAATACCCTTAGTGTCTACAGAATTAAAAATAAAGGAATGAATGCATAAGCAAATTGGCATCATCATAGGAGCTACGGGACATCAAAGGAAAAAAAAAAGGGTCTAAAGAACATTTACAAAATATGCTACAGGAGTCTTGGGAACCCTCTTTGCAAACTCGGAGGATCTGAATATGTAAATGACCCCAAAGAAAGAACAATAGAGAAGGAATGTTACAAACGACGAGGGACAGATGTTTGTGAACCAACCGCTGAATGATCTTCAGTCTTGTCTCTTGTATGTGTTGCCGTGTCGTTAGGGGGCTGGGGGTGGGGGAGGGGGAGAGGGGAGGAGACGGGGGGGGGCCGTTTAGGGCTGTCTGTGAGACGCTGCACTGATGGTAAATCGTAACGGATGTTTTCTCAGAAACATACGAATGTTATTGTGAAGGAATGTTTGTTTCCCCAAAACAAACATTCGCGTTGGATGTTTTATTCCCACGTCTTTTTTATCTTATTCGTTTTGATTTAAGCTAAATTTCAGTGGTATTATTATTATTATTATTATTATTATTATTATTATTATTATTATTATTATTATTAACAAGGAAGTAGACCCTCTCTTAAACAAGTCCTGTTAAATAGGATGTCTGCAATATTATTATTATTATTATTATTATTATTATTATTATTATATTATTATTATTATTATTATTATTATTTATTATTATTATTATGAAGATATACCCCTATTCATATGGAACAAGCCTGCAGGGACTATCAACTCAAACTTCAAGCTTCGAAAAACTATTGAAGAAGAAAATAGGAAGTACAGAAAGATGAGATCAAGTGTTACGAAAGGAAAAAGAGTAAAATTATTAAATACATAGATAAGAACAGAAATGTAATAATACAACAACATAAGGAAACGTGAATTATATACAGCCCATCAAAAAGTAAATCAATTATCAAATGGAATCGCTCGGCACAGAGGCACTAATTACTTTGAAATACATACTCTCTAATAATTTTTGAACGCTGGCGTTCATCAGAGTAACAGGTAAAAGGAAAATATAAGTTACATGTTCTTTTTTGCTTGGGTGAACACATCTATATAATTAAAAGGGATATGTTCACTTTTACAAAATATTCTTAGGAGACAGCGACGCGCTACATATTTTTTCTCAAAATTAATGTTTCAGGTACACTTCACTAACGAGTATATTTTCATCTGTTTATTTATCAGTTTGTTTATTTATCTGTTTCTATAATAGCTGATCTCCTCTTTCTGTATTTTCCATTACCTTCTGTTTCTTTTTTCGAAAGAACGGCATAATATTCTTTGGAAGATTAAATTTCAAGGCAATGTCTTTTAATAATAATAATAATAATAATAATAATAATAATAATAATAATAATAATAATAATAATAATAATAATAATAATAATAATAATAATAATAATAATAATAATAATAATAATAATAATAATAATATTGTACAACCGTAAAATCCAAGTGATAGCTCCATAGAAATGAATGATAACCAAACGAAAGGCATAAAAATATCAGGTGTTTTAAAAAAACTTCAGAAATGACTGTTTATCAAGAGAAGGACATTCCGTCAGTCAGACAGACATACAGAGATCCTTCAGTTGATGTATTAGTCACTCTTGATAGCCAGGTGGGGAAAGTTACTGTGTGTAAGCTATTCACTATATTTTCCCAAGGCATAGTGAGTTCAATACCAAATGATTTCTGTGGCTTGATATTTGGGAATATGTAAAATCGTTCACGCGTGTCTGAGTGCCACATGAGTGCCAAAAAATCGTAACCCATTATATATTCTACAGGAAGTGTGAATTCCGCAACTGCCTCACTGTAAGTTACAAATGTCATAATCATTATATATTCTACAGAAAGTGTGAATCTAGCAAATGCTTCACTGTACTACAAAAAGTGCTTCACTGTAAGTTACAGATGTTATCATCAAAACAAACAGCTGTCAGTACATGGTCTATACATAGTTAATGAAAATAAAATCCCCATACACGACTCTTAAGACAACAACTAATCATCATTGAGAAACTACAAGCAACTGATAAACAGCTATTTTACTCTCCTGTCTATAGCAACACTGCCCTGTCACAAACCGTCGTCAAAAAATCACCCACACATTCTGTACACATTTAAGGAAAATCTTCCCTTTTCCTCGACCCTTCCAAGACCAATTAATGAACGAGAAACTGGCATTTTCAGAGGCATAATAATTCCCTTTCTTTAGCCACATGCTAAGGATGGGTGTCCCACGGATTGCATTAAATTTTCACATCACTCGGAATGAAGGGGGAAACTGGGTTCTAGGTGCCTCGTGTTATGAAATAATTTAGCACCTCGGAGACGCTTCTAAGCGTATGGTCCTTAAGTGAATTCTATAGGATGGAGAGAGAGAGAGAGAGAGAGAGAGAGAGAGAGAGAGGTTGTATTTAAGTGTAGGACTGATCCTTTCATTAAGTTATTAATATAATTTACTAGCATGAACGTAGTAAACAATTTCACTATTGTGCTGGAGAGAGAGAGAGAGAGAGGATAGAGAGAGAGCGAGAGAGAGGAAGGCGTATTTACATGTACCCTGATCCTTTCATTAGGTTATTAATATAATTTTACTAGCATGGACGTTAGTAAACAATTTAACTACTGTGCTGGAGAGAGAGGAAGAGAGAGAGAGAGAGGAGAGAGAGAGAGATGAAGAGATGAGAGATGAGAGAGAGAGAGAGAGAAGTTGTATTTAAGTGTAAGACTGATCCTTTCATTAAGTTATTAATATAATTTACAAGCATGAACCTAGTAAACAATTTCACTATTGTTGTTGGGGGAGAGAGAGAGAGGAGAGAGAGAGAAGAGAGAGAGAGAGAGAGAGAGAGAGAGAGAGATGAGAGAGAGAGAGGCTGTATTTACATGTAAGACTGATCCTTTCAATTATTATTAGGTTATTGAATATAATTTACACTAGCAGGAGGGTAGAAAAAAAAAAAAAAACGAAAATAAACCGAGGCGTAAATTCAATCACTATTGTGCTGAGAGAGAGAGAGAGAGTAGAGATAGAGAGGGTGGGAGAGAGAGAGAGAGAGAGAGAGTGTAAAAGTGTATTTAGTGTAAGACTGATTCTTTAATTAAGTTATTAATTAATATAATTTACTAGCATGAACGTAGTAAACAATTTCACTACTGTGCTGGAAAGAGAGAGAGAGAGAGAGAGAGAGAGAGAGAGAGAGAGAGAGAGAGAGAGAGAGAGAGGCTGTATTTACATGTAAGACAGATCCTTTCATTAAGTTTATTATATAATTTACTAGCATGAACGTAGGTGTTAAACAATTTCACTATTGTGTTAGGGGATTGAGAGAGAGAGAGAGAGCATTTCCGCCTATTGTGATTTTGGGAGAGAGAGAGAGAGAGAGAGAGAGAGGCTGTATTTACATGTAAGACAGATCCTTTCATTAAGTTATTGATATAATTTACTAGCATGAACGTAGTAAACAATTTCACTATTGAGAGAGAGAGAGAGAGAGAGAGAGAGAGAGAGAGAGAGAGAGAGAGAGAGAGAGAGAGGTTGTATTTACATGTAAGACTGATCCTTTCATCAAGTTATTAACATAATTTACTTGCATGAACGTAGAAAACAATTTCATTATTGTGCGAGAGAGAGAGAGAGAGAGAAGAGAGAGAGAGAGAGAGAGAGAGATGCAGTCATATGTAGTCAATATAATCTATCGATATCTTTATTCTTTTGTGAAGTATAAACAGATCTAAGTTTGCACGCACCTCATTTATATATCAATAAAGTGATTAGTGATTCTTCCATAACTCAAAAAATTTGATTTCACGTAGAAATAGACAACTGTAAAAATATATATGATTTTACTTAAATTTAGATAATTTAGAAAATACTCGTATAATAGTAAATTCAGACGACGTAAAAATATAATTCTATTTAGATTTAGTTATTGTAAAAGTAGAATTTTATTTATACTTGAACATTGTAAAAAATAATTTTACGTAAATTTAAACAGTAAAATATACATCTTGGACAACTGTAAACAATATATTAATACGCATATTTAGCTTGTAAAAATGACATTTTAAACAACTTAAAAAAATACAATTTTACGTAAATTTAGATGGTAAAACTTACTCTTCTAGGCAACTGTAAAAAGATACAATTATACGTAAATTTCCATTGTAAAATATACATTTTAGACAGTTGTGAAAAATACAATTATACGTAAATTTCCATTGTAAAATATACATTTTAGACAGCTGTAAAAATATAATTATGCGTATATTTAGACTGTAAAAAATACACTTTTAGACAATGTAAAGAAAATAATACAACTTTACGTAAATTTCCACGACTGCAAAAAGTCGTTTTCCAGAAACTGAGAACTGGACTTGGCTTCAGAGAACGAGGAACTATTTATATCTAAGAACGCACGAGAGAGAGAGAGAGAGAGAGAGAGAGAGAGAGAGAGAGAGAAACATGTTAGCATTGAAACGCTAGTCCCAAAAGCGTGACACTGAGAGGCACAGAGACCAACCAGAGCATGAAAGAGGTGTCAGACGGCGTTTTCATTACTCAAAGAAAACACCGCGAGAGCCGATATTGGCAGACTGGATCAATCCGACAACGCTATTGGTGATTTCATGGACATTCATCCCCGGCTGTGGATCGACGTGACAGGCTTTGAAAGTTTTCGTTAAAAAGAAAATAAATAAATAAATAAGTAAAAAAAAATGCAGCGTATGATCAAGACCACCGTAAAATAGATCTACTGTTCAGTGGTCTAGTTATAATGCTGTATGAGCCGCGGCCCCTGAAGCTTAATACATGGGCTTGCCCCATATCGTTGCCAGACGCACGATGATGGATAATTTTAACCTTATATAAAATAAAAACTATTGAGGCTAGAGGGCTGCAATTTGGTATGCTTGATGATTGAAGGGTGGATGACATACATGCCAATCTGCAGACCTCTAGCATCTGTAGTTTTCAAGATCTGAGGACGGACAGAAAAAGTCCGGAGAGAAAAAAAGTGTTGACGGACAGACAAAGCCTGCACGATAGTTTTCTTTTCAGAAATCTAAAAGAACATGATTCTGAGGCGACACAGGTTTAAAGGATATTCTCTTTAAGTTATTGCTTAAGGAATTTATGGCATTTTCATTTCAGTAATGGACTCAGTGATAATTTTTTATTGTAAGAATCTTTATTTGCATACTGACAATGGACTAATTAATTTGTTAATTAATTTACTTAATTTTCATAAAAACCTTTTTGAAAGTCTCCATTTTCATAATAATAATAATAATAATAATAATAATAATAATAATAATAATAATATCATCGGGAGAGCCACGACCTGACCACGACGTATGCGTCTCCTAGAAGCGCTGCTCATCCCTCGAAAAAAAAGAAAAGCCTCCCCTCAATACCACCCAAGAAGCGTTCCTGATACGACGTACGTGTGATGGAGGACCGGACCACAACCCTCTCCCCTAACGAAAGTACCAGCGCGCATGGAACGAACACCGGACATGAGAATAATACCAGGGGTGACGTCACGCAGGTAGAAGCCAATCAAGAGGCTCCCGGTGATACCCCCTACCTGAGAAGGTCTGCAAGACTAGTCAACGCCCGCCGTATGAGTCACCTTCCCGCCCGGGACCAATAAAAACTCGACCTACCGGAGAAGTGCTCTGACCGTACTGGAGAGCTCGCAACACCACGATAAAAGGAGAAGGACTCGCCACTGGAAGAGCCCGTGCTGGCACAAGGCCAGCTTAATCTTAAACAACAACAACCACTGGAATTCAGTCCCTCAGCAGTTATCGCTTGATAATGTCCTGTCGATCAGGAGGAAACGTTGCGTTAGAGAGAGAGAGAGAGAGAGAGAGAATTGTATAGCAATAATAAATCAATAAATAATAATAATAATAATAATACCCAAAAAAAAAGACTGAGTGAACTACATACTTTCGGTCTCTGATATGTAAATAATAATATAATAATAATAATAATAACAATAATAATAACAATAATAATAATAATAATAATAATAATAATAAAAATAATAGTAATAATAATAATATGAATAATAATAACAATAACAACAATAATAATAATAACAATAATAGTAATAATAATAATAATAATAATAATAATATCAACACAAGAATTGAAGAAAAAAGCACAATGTCGTCTCTGATCTGTAAACGGCAGAACTAATAATAACAAATAATAATAATAATAATAATAAAACTCAAAACAAGACTTGGAGGGAAATGAACACTTTCGTCCTTGATATGTAAACAACAGAATACTAATAATAATAATAATAAAAATAATAAGAATAATAATAAACACGAGATTCAAAAGGAACAAGCATATTGTCGTCTCTTGATCTGCAAATAATAATAATAATAATAACAATAATAATAATAATAATCGAAAAAAGATAAGAAGGTTAAAGCAGATATTCCTCTCCGATCCGTAAAGAAAGACTCGACGTCATCTTGGAATGGGAATCGTTCCGCAAATATTCCTCATATCTTCCGCCGGTTCATTAACCCGGTTTCGTCGGCTGTCTGTCGCTGCTGCTGCTGCTCTCCGAATTATTTACCGAATGTTTCAGTCCAAATTGCAAAAGTTGCGGGAAGTTTATAATATCGGGAATTTTTACTATTATTCCGGAGATCCTGGAATGAGAAAAGTAATTGTTGGGGGAGGGTGGGGGGGGGGGGGGGGGGGGGGGGGGGTTGAGGAAGGGGGGTGGGAAGGGTGAGGCCGAGTTTCGTTGGTATGTTTAGGTGACGTGTCAGAACTGTGTGTTGAGTTGACAGAGTTATTATCTCTCTCTCTCTCTTCTCTTCTCTCTCTCTCTCATCATATATTATATATTATATATATATATATATATATATATATATAGTATATATATAGACACCACACACACACAAATATATATATATATAGATATATAATATAGATATATATATATATATGTATATTGGTAATATATATATATATATATATATATATATATATTATATATATTTATTTATCATTTATATATAGTTATATACTATATATATTCATATATATATACTAAATTATATATATCAACGTCATGTCTAACGGTATAGCCACACATGGAGTAATTACACCCAACTAAATCATTCTTTTAAACATTCTTCAAATACCGACGCAACATTATCTCCAAGACCCCAGTCACCGAAAGACCAAAAGTCTAAATATAACGAGCCCAACTCCCTAGCCCAAAATTCTCTTCCGACAACGAAAGGCCCCCCCCCCCCCTCCCCCACCAGAAAAAAATAAATTAAATATAATAATAAAAAATAACAACAAGAGGCCTAGGCGGAAACACATACCAACAACCCCGAACGAAACACTATGACAAATTCGAAGCGTTTCGACCAGAAACCGTTAAATCCATCCCTTAATGAAGATCTAATGGCAGAGGTGATTTAATTAAGCGAAAACCAGAATTTCCACAGAAAGTTGAATTTTTATTTCCTCTCTTTTGCATCTGCTCATTGAGCTGGACCATTGTTTAGTGGCGTTTCTGAAACCGATGGTCTGGGATTGATTCTATGTGAATGAAATGGACATTTTATTGATTGTGTGTGTGTGTTTTTTTTTCTTTTTACCTGAGTATTGGTTTAATTCATATTCAGACGTTTGCGAATATCGCAGTGTTGTATAATTCACGATAGGAGGCTAATGTTACTGTTTCTTAAGACTAAAAGGAATTAAATGGATTTTTTTTTTACCTGACTATTGGTTTCATTCATATTCAGACGTTTGCGTATATCGTAGTATTGTAAATTTTACAATATAGGCTTTCGTTCTTGTTTCCTGTAAATGGAATTTATGATATCGTGGAAGGCGTACTATATTTTACGATACAAAGGTCCTGATTTTGTTTACTATACGTAAATCTCTTCAATTCTTTCGCGGAATTGTAAATTTTACAATACAGGGTATCGTTATTGTTTCCTGTACAAAAAATACATGATATCGTGGAAGGCGTAGGACATTTTACGATACAAATGTCCTGTTTTTGTTTATTATACGTAAATTTCTTCAGTTCTTACGCTGGTATTGTAAATTTTACAATACAGTGTAACGTTATTGTTTCCTATACATAAAATACATGATATCGTGGAAGATTTGTAAATAAACCGTTTTACTGTGAATTGGAAACACAGTAATGATAATGTTCTGAATATTGCAAAATATGCAGAAATATCACTTGCATTATGTGCGTAGATATTTATGCACATAAACATATAATTTTTTTTTTCTAAATTCTCTAAGCTTTAGAGGCATAAAATCATGCACATAATGCATTTGATATTTCCATATTTGTTTTGTAATACGGACAACTATTTATTTATGAATACACATAACGATTTTTTCATGGCAACTAAATGAATTCATTTCGACAATTATAACTCAATCCTCTTCACAACACGAAAAAAAATTGGAATCATAATTTATCACGAAAGAACAAACAGATTTCCATCACATCGTCGACAATAACTTTGAATAATCGGCCGCATTGAGATCTAGCCAACCACATGACCAGATTTCCTCCATCAAAAATGCATGACACTCCAGATAACGTTTCCAGTAATGAAATCCATTGAATTTGGCGTAATTTACTTACGGGCGAAATCCAAACGGAATAATTCAATAGCGGAGAGTTGTTTCGTCATGTTTGTGGGTGCCTGATAAAATTTCAGTAGTTGGGTTTTTGGGCTTAGTTGGAAAGGGTTTTGGGCATACTTTAAAAGGTTTTTGGGTATTCTCTGAAAGAGTTTTAGGTTACTTCGAAGGGTTTTGGGGCATAGTTTGAAAGGATTTAGGGCCATATTTTGAAGGGCTTTTAGGAATTCTTTTCAGGGGTTTTGACCATAGTTCGAAAGGTTTTGAGGCATAGTTTAAAAAGATTTTGGGGCATACTTTGAGAGTTTTTCGGCATACTTTGCAAGGGTTTGGGGAATATTTCGAAAGGGTTTTTGGTCATACTTTGATAGGTTTTTGGGCATACTTTGAAAGGGGTTTGAGCATACTTTAAAATTATTTTGGACATACTTTGAAAGGTTTTTGGGAATTCTTTGGATAGTTTTTGGGCATACTTTCAAAGGTTTTTGGACCTAGTTTGAAAGTTTTTTGTAAATAGTTTGAAACTATACTCTATACTGAGAACCAGAATTTTCTTGCTTGTAACTGAAAAGCTTTATTCTATTTTTATATTATTCTTTTCAAGCCTGAATTTCAAATCAGTGGCCCCTGTAGGCTTGTTCTATATGAATAGGGTTTATCTTTTGTAAGAGTGTAAGTGTACAAGTGGTTAGTGTCGTGGAAGTTCCCTGATTCAGGCGCTGAAGTATGAATGAGGCAGTGACCAGTGTGTCGCTTTTTCTGAAAACACCAATTTTTCGGGACAAACAGACACCTAAGTTCTATCCACATATTTCATTCACGAATCCATTTATTCACTTCTGGACATGTTAATATTAAAAGCTGTCAATAAGAACAGTGGATGAGTAATCAATACATATATTATTTTTCAAGATAGGTAAGTTATAATCATCCACCTTAATCAATTCATTTTGTTTGTGCATGAGCTTACTTTCTTTTCCAATAACCAGATCGACATCAAATCATAGTCGTAAAAAATATTTTTCATTTTAATTCCAAGTTATGACTGAATTTCATATTTATTTAGCCATCGTTTTCTGTGTTGGTATATCAGTATCTTTTCCTAACCAAGAATGACAAGCTGGAATAAGTGAATTAAGAAGCAAAATATTTTTTCTACTATATTGTTAAAAATAACGATGATATTATTTTAACCCATACCGAAATTTTCACTTTACACAGTATATGGATAATAATATGGATAAAACAACGTACTAAACTCTTTTAAGTTAATGTGGGTCCTGAACATTTGCTTAAACCAGCGTTTAGAATCCCTTAGCTAATTCATTGTCTAACCCTGTCCAGTACTAATCAGTCCCTGATTTTTTTCTTTTTTACAACTTTCGAGAAACGAATTCTTGAAAGTTATAATGAAATTTGCTCGACTCTGCTCTGTTGCTAAGGTTCCCAAAAGCAAAACTAAGCAAAAGTTTGTGATTTATCTGGCACCTCTTTCTCTCTAAGTACTTCCATTTATATTCTGAGTTTTTCTCTGTTTCTTTCATATATATATATATATATATATATATATATATATATATATATATATATATATATATATATATATATATATAGATACATATATATATATATATATATATATATATATATATATATATATATATATATACATATATATATATGTATGGATCTCTTATATTTGTACGTATGTATGTATATATGACAGTGAGTGTGTGTACAAGACTGAAGGGTAATGATTTAGCAAGCGATTTAATGAAACTACTTCAGAAAATACATTAACACGTGATATATTATGAAAGTATGCACAAATTAACATATGTCATTAGTAAGAAGGAATCTTTTTAAGTAAAACGTATACAAGAAATATCAGCATCTAATGTATATTTAAAAATAAACAAATAAAAAAAAAGTGGATGACTGTACTCGCTGAAATCTCACTAAGAGAATCAGAGCTGACGTGAATAGCAAATAAAAGGGGAAAAATTAAAAACCGGCAAAATAAGAAAAATAAAAATGCAAATAAAAGATAAAGAGGAAAAAATTTAAAACAGAAAAAATAAAAATAGAAAAATACTAAGAAAAAACAAAATGGGATAATTAAAACAAGAAAACATAAGAAATAAAAATATATAAAAGAAAAATGAATAAAAAACGGCAAAATAAAAAATAAAAATAAAAAGATAAAAGAAGAGAGAACAAAGAAAAAAGACAAGAAGAAAATAAAAAAGAAAAAGGGAATACAAAAGAAAAAATACAGAAAATATAAAAACCATAATAAAATAAAATATAAAAAAAACATTACCAGGTAGAATATTTTGTTTAATAATCACGATGGCAAAATAAAAAAAAAGGAGATTCTTATACTGATAATACAAAACCGCACAAATAAAAAGAGAGAGAGAAAAAAAAATAAAATATTGTATATAACAGGTGAGCGACCGTAGTAAGCAGTAGTAGGCGTTGGTAGTGACGACGATCTAGAGTATATATCCTATTGGAGAAGGATATGGCCGCGTTCAGTCTCCTGATCTCGCGAACGGTAAAGCCACCTGAGTAACACCTATCAATACGTCGAACTTGAAATGGTCGCAAATTACATACGCCGACGTACCTCTCTATCCGTCGTCATCGACCGTAACGTTCGCGTAAGTACGCAAGGGAGAATCGATTCCAGGAACGTGAAATTCAATGAATGAATTCCAGTCAGTTTTACGTCGCGTTAGTGAACGCAGCTCGCTCAGGTGGTGTGGTGGAGGGGTAGGAGGATCTAGGGAGGGATGGGGGGAGGAGGAGCCAGTCGGGTCGTCGAGGTACCTTTTGGTCTGGGAGACCAGTGTGCCGTTGATGCTCGTGAGGAAAGTGTGTGAACGCTCTCGTCGCCGAGAGAGAGGGAGAGGTTTGAATTTCGACCCAAAGTCGGAATTTTACGATTAAAGTAAATAAAAAAAAATAATTCAAATTAATCCCCGCTTTTGGAAGCCTTTGTAGATGTATGCACTTCAAGGGAAAGGAGTCTTTGAAGGAGGAGAAAATAAATGTAGAATTCCGTGTGTTTCTAAAAGTGATTTCGTGAATGATGAAATAGCATGCATGTACATTAATGTACCATTACTTTTTAGTGGCTAGCTTTATCGTGACATGAAAATGCGCTTTATAATTCATGGGAGATCAAGGCACAGAGAAATGTTTTGACGTTGAAATATGAAGAATGATAAAGATAATTTTTCAGTGTAAATAAAGATATTCGATTTGGCTTATTAACAATACCTTTGAAAAAACATTTATCTTACAATCGAAGAATTATCATTGACAAGAAGACGTGTAATGATAAAAGACGAGTGGTTTAAATTTTTATTTGTAATTTTTAATCTTATTTTCCGAGTTTATACCTTGATTGGCTGCAACCAATATATTATCAAAATTAAAAAATGACATTGAAATTGAATGGTATGGTCCTGTGGGTTGAATTTTCCTTAGATTTTTGTGAAGAAAAGTTATTGAATGGAACTTTTGAGCAGTGTGAAGGAAATGAATAAAAAAAAAGCATATAAGTATATACACAATTCATGGCTGATAATCCTGTTGCATGTGGTATGCGATTATTAGCTAATTCAATAACAGTAATTTAGCGGATGGTTAAGTCTATGAAAGCATAATGTCCTGCAGGTAATTTGTGATATATATATATATATATATATATATATATATATATATATATCTATATATACATGTATATATATATGTATGTATATATATATAACACATATGTATAGATATATTTGTATGATACAGCTTATTATTTAATTTATGTATATATATAGATATACATGTGTATGTATACAACTTAATGATCATATATGTATGTATGTATATATACATAATATATATATAATATATATATATATATAGATATATATAATATATACTATATATATATATATATAATATATATATATATATATATATATATATATATATATATATAAAACCTTTCATTTATAGTAAGTGCCTAACCGCCTTATAACGCTTTCGAACTCGTAGGAGACGAAAATAAAAATAAAAATTAAAAACGCTTCACGCATCAACAAGACATTAAAAATAAAACCATCCCACAATGCCTTGGCACACGAAACGGAAGAATTCCTGTCTGCTAGTCGTCTACGACGTCATTCTCCTGAGTTTCTGGGGGACAGTCTCCTCTCACAGTCTGTCTGAAGGTAAGTCTTTTCGAGCGACCCACCACCTTCCTCTCATTTTACATGCATGCCTCCCTTCGCTGTCAAAAGGCTGGTGTTCGACAACACGATAAAGAAAGGTTTCGCCAGAGTTGAGTCACAGGGTTTTTTGAGATTTTTCTTCTTCTAGACTGTGTGTCTGTACAGTAGATTGTTTACAGTGTATGATGGGTTAAGGTGTGGTTAATTGTTTTTTGTGGGTTTATGAGGTCTTTTTGGTCTTAAGTTTATCATCTGAATTACTCTTGAATGTTGACGAAGTTTAAAGATGTTTTCTGTTGAATCAGGGTTGGGGAATTGATTTTCCAGATTGCAGCCTGTACAGTGGATGGGCTTGTACTGGTTAATTGTTTTTTGTAAGTTTT